>NC_080720.1:31290851-31315851 GCF_019097595.1 Hemibagrus wyckioides
ACACCTTTGGGATGAATTAGAGTGGAGACTGTGAGCCAGACCTTCTCATCCAACATCAGTGTCTGACCTCACAAATGCGCTTCTAGAGGAATGGTCACTGGACAATGGTCAATGGACCTTGCTTTGTGCACTGGTGTGCAGTCATGTTGGAACAGGATGGGGTCATCCCCAAACTGTTCCCATAAAGTTGGGAGCATGAAATTGTCCAAAATGTCTCGGTATGCTGAAGTATTAGGAGTTCCTTTCACTGGAACTAAGGAGGCGAGCCCGCTTGATCTTGATCAATCTGACTACACTGAATCTACACAAGAAGAGTTCTTCTTGTGTACGTTTCTGTAACCTAGCGCTATGACCCTGTGATGTCATACAGTGAAAAATGGAGGTGAAACAAAACGCAAGGCAAGATCACTTTCCCATCAGACTGTGCGTCCTGTAAGGGAGACCTGCTTTACTGGATTTCTCGCTCTCGCTCTCTGGCTAATTAACAGAGATCAGATGGAAAGTGTAGAGCATTACGATTGTAGGAGAAAAGGCCGCCCAGAGGACAAGTTGTCCAATTTCCTCCATCTCACTCAGGTGTAGTAATGCAGCCGTATCGCTATCCATTAACCTTGAACCTAACACTGCTGCACCTGAACGAAACAAAAGACACAGGTTAAATAAATCATGTATGCGCACACATATTTCAGAGTCTGACCAAATCAGATGCCATAAATAGTCTGTTTGGATTTTTTAATGCCTAGAATGTTGAATCTTTTTAATTAAATACTGATCGTATTTTATTTTGATATTTTACATTAATTAAAGAACAAAGAGTTTCGTTTAATGATGTTATGACATGCAGACGAAATGAGGGAGAGAGCGCACACACACACACACACACACACACATGAGGCATCTTGCCTCATTTGAGCATAAAGAAAACAGGCATTAATAATTAATGGGACGAATTTAATTCTTATGGTATTATAGACATATAGTCAATTATCTTGTAAAACAGATACAACAGGTCAGCACACACACACACACACAAACAAATCATCAATAATTCAAAATCCAGCCATACACACACCATGACTGACAGACAAGACGTTTTACACACCTGTCCATCACCACATCACCCTGTGTGTACACACTACACCTCTGTGTTTATGGCAAATTATATAAAAGCTCAAATCATTTACTAGCTCAATTCCAGCCAATTTTTTCTATTCCTCTCTTCAGAAACAGAAATCTTTACTACACACACACACACACACACACACTCTCTCCCTGAGTGTCTCGTGTCTCCAAGCCTCGGCAGACGGCCATTCTTGGCACATTTTTTTTTTCCCTTTCTATTAAAATAGCAAACACATATAAATAAATAAACGGTCTGCTTCATGATTATTTTAAATCCTTCAGTCTGAAGAACCTCTCCAACATGACGGTGATATCTCAGGGGGTTCTGAAGACGTTTCTGCTGTTGATTTGAAGTGAGAATAAAATCAACACTCCATGTTTTGGTACTTTTCTTTGCTGAACACATATATTTATAGACATATCTAGTCACATTCATTTAGCTCAGAGTCCAGTGGTGTATAATTCTAAACAAGAAAATGTTTGCTGCTTAACAGGAAAATCCACCTCCTTATTAATATTCATAACCTACACGTGATCCTCGGTGATATATGATACTTATTTTAGAACAAAATTCTACAGTTCATGGATATCTTTGTCTACTTTCATGACCTCTGCTTAAACAGATCAGCTTCCAAAGCAT
Organism: Hemibagrus wyckioides; assembly: GCF_019097595.1. Classification (NCBI taxonomy): domain Eukaryota; kingdom Metazoa; phylum Chordata; class Actinopteri; order Siluriformes; family Bagridae; genus Hemibagrus; species Hemibagrus wyckioides. Next base: position 31,292,614 of record NC_080720.1, read on the forward strand.
CCACTTTGTTTACATGTTTACATGAAATTAGAGCGGAGACTGTGAGCTAGACCTGATGGACTTCTCGTCCAACATCAGCGCCTGACCTCACAAATGCACTTCTAGAGGAACGGTCAGAAATTCCCATAAGCACACTCCTAAACCTTGTGGAAAGCCTTCCCAGAAGAGTTGAAGTTGTTATAGCTGCAAAGGGGCCGAGACAACTCCATATTACATTCACGTGCATGTAAAGGCAGACGTCCCAGTTTTGGTCTGACTCACAGTCTCCACTCTAATTCATCCCAAAGGTGTTCTATGGGGTTGAGTTCAGGATTCTGTGCAGGACAGTCAAGTTCCTCCACACCAAACTCACTCATCCATGTCTTTATGGACCTTGCTTTGTGCACTGGTGGGCAGTCATGTTGGAACAGGAAGGGGTCATCCCCAAAAAATGTCTTGGTATGAAGCTGAAGCATTAAGAGTTCCTTTCACTGGAACTAAGACGCCAAGCCCAACCCCTGAAAAACAACACCTGAACTTAAAACGATTCAGGGGTGTGTCCCAAAACTTTTGGCACTACAGTGTATATTTACACCTTCCATTCAGTATAAATATTTAACTCAATTTTTGAAAGTAAATAGATATTTTTATTATTAGTTTTTTAGCTAATAGGTTATTGTTATATTAAGCATGTAGGCTTTTCCGCCATGTTGTATTTACATTTCATTACAATTTCAACCATTATTTCTCGTCGTTCATCAAAACGGATCTTTACTGATGCGAATCGATTCACAAAGAGCCGAATGTTCGCGATAGACTATAACACTGGCTATGAGGAACCGACTCAGGAATCTGAGAGTCGACTCTTTCGGTATGAACTCGTGGCATTTTTGGTTAGAAAACAAACGTACATGACTCTGGTAATGAAGTGAATTACTTTTATTTAAATAAGGAAACATTTTGACAGGTTCACAATGACATAATTTTGGCATTAAATTGATAAATATATGTTATTTATTTGTTTGTTTGTTTGTTTATTTGTTTATTGTGTAAATATTTCATAGCTTAAAATTTTCCCAGAATCGTAACAATTTCTGTCAGAAAAAAAAACAGGAAGGAAAGGGCCACAAACCAATGGACCAATCGGAACTGAATTCTTTGCTTGAACTGGTTTCATGAGGACTTCTTAAAAAGCAAATTTTATTGAAAAATGCCTGTTCATAATTGTAAACAAAAAAATCTGCACAGCTCTCTAACACCACTAGATGGAGGCACTGATATGGTCATTAAAAAATAATTGCCTTTGCCTTTAGACATCAGAATCTAATGACATGGGATTATATGGTCAGATCATTCAGAGTAAATCATTAGGAAGGGTCAGATTTTTTGGGCGTGGCTTTCACATTTAAACACACAGCTCTTTATTTTGGTTTATTAAATAATGTATTGAATAAAAAGTCTCACATGAGTCTTCAGTATTCCACAAAAGTTTTGGATTGCTAAATCAGCATTTCGGACAGTTTTTATTCCCATCTATGTGTCCATATCTTATTCTAAAACCAGTATTACGTTTTCATTTCGAACCGATTCACTTTTATTCACGTCCTCGTGGGTGTGTCTTTAAATGGCAGAAGATTTTCCAGCCTTCAGCAGAACCGTCCCTCAGGTGAGCAGCAAAGCATTTCCAAGTAACCCTTCCTATTACGGCTAGACCTTAAAATCCCTGAGTAACCCAAAACTATTCTGACTTAGAAATAAATTCTTCCAGAGGTCAGCGAAGTTACTGAAACTACTGCTCTTGCATCGGGGGCACTTTTTATAACAATGCTGTATTTATCATCATTTATAATTTTTCAACTATATTGCATTATTTATGAAGACTCTTAGAAAGAAAGAAAGAAAGAAAGAAAGAAAGAAAGAAAGAAAGAAAGAAAGAAAGAAAGAAAGAAAGAAAGAAAAATCCAGATCCTTAATGAGGTCATTGGTTTATCCCCTCGGGGAAAACTTAAAGGGTTCTATGTAGGACAGCTTCCTTTCTTTAGAATTCCTGTGGAACCCGGAACCATTAGACAGCACTTTTAGCACTTTCCTTGTGGATCCAGTGACTAGTCAGAAAGTTCATCATCTTTAGTAAGCAGTTTATCCTGGTCAGGGTCACAGTGGATACGGGGCTTAATCCCAGGGGCACTGGGAGTGTGGTGGGAATACACACTGAATCCATCACTCATTAACATTTAGGGCTAATTGAGCCTAGCTGATTGACCGACCAGCATGTTTTTGTAGATTATATGAAATCAGAGAACCTGCAGGAAATGAAACTCCACATGAGCTCAGGATCGAACCATGCCATACTGTATAATAAGTGCTTTAAGGGACAGTTCATAAAATCTAATTGCCACAATCTAATTTAAAAACCACAGCCTTCAGCTCAGGGGTCCACGGTTCGATCTCGAGCTCGGATTTCGGACTGTTCAGCGTGTATTCCCACCAGAGTACCTGGGATTGTCTCCGGTTCCTCTGCCACCCTGACCTCGGATAAAGCCCTGAATGAATAAGGACATTTTTAAGTTGTCTTTATTTATCACTGCACAGTGAAATTCTTTCTTCACATATCCCATCCTTGGGGGTTGGGGTCAGACCGCAGGGTCAGCCATGATGCATGGAGCAGGGTGGGGCAGGGGCCTTGCTCAAGGGCCAAACACTGGCAGCTTGGAAGTGCTGGGGCCCGAACCACGATCTTCCAGTCAACGACTTATTGACCAGAACATTCTCCCCAGGGCTTGGTGTTGTATTGTCTCATGATTGCATGAGTGCATTGCGCGTGCACTTAAAAAATCCAATTTTGCGTCTTTGAGTTAATTATAGAAACTTGTTTCTCACGAATTTCTCCAACTCGTTTAATACCAATTCAGTGGACGCTTAGAGCTATACCGTTATATACCGATATACTAATATATCCGACCGGACTAATTCGTTTAACTACATCCGTCCTCTCGGCGTGTCACTGATACGCCCGAAGGTTGGAGTGAGAGAGAGAGAGAGAGAGAGAGAGAGAGAGAGAGAGAGAGAGCAAAAAAAGAGAAAAGGCCCACGTGCTCCAGGCTGTTGGACGCTGTTGTCTCAGATACCGTTTCCTCGCGCACGACCGTACAGCGGACCGACGTCACTGGTTGTCAGCTGCTGACTCGCGCGCGCGCGCGGCTACATCCACTGCCGTGCTGATCAGTCCTGCGCGCGTCGGTGCTATGAGCGGGACGTGCGGGTTTGACATGCGGTGCATACGCCGTTTCGCCTCTTCCACGCGCGCCCTTCGCTCGGTGATGTGCGCGCCAACGCGCCCGCACTCACGGCTGCGTGCTGCCCCGGTTTCTTGCGTACGAACGACGAAGACACGCGGGAAAGACGAGCCGTGAAAAAAAGAAAAAAAAAATCGGAGACGCGCGCACAAAGGACACACACGAAATTCCGCCGGAATGACGACTTGTGACGGAGGTCCTCGTGCGTCCGCGCGCCGTCGCTCGTAACACACACACACACACTTACAGACACATACACACACACACACACTTACAGACACATACACACACACACACACACACAGAGAGCCTCGTTTGGCTTCCTTTTGGATTTCGCACGCGATCATCATGCCGGTGCGGCGGGGTCACGTCGCGCCGCAAAACACCTTCCTGGGGATCATTATCCGTAAATTCGAGGGTCAGAGTAAGTGTCATGCCATGTTTCCTTTACCGAGCAGTTTTTGTCACTCAGTCGGTGTCACGCGCTGCACAGATGACCTCCAATCCTGTGTTGTGATTTACGGAGTCGTTTAAGAAATAGTGTGTGTCATATTTTCCGGTGAAAGTCAATCTGTGGCTTTATAAGGCTAGTTTTATTCATCTGACCCTTTCACACGCTTGCATCCACATGCTTTACTCTGTCACGCTGTTCTGTTGGAATATTGACTGCTGTTTCGATTCATTTTACTGTTTACAAACGTAGCCACGCGCAATAACGCAAAAAAAGCCGCCCGCATTCCCTGGCGCGCAAAAACAATTACTCTAGCTCTAAAATACTGACCAGTCAGCAATCTGCACATTTCATGTTATTGCTTTCCTTTTGTTTGCATAATCTGCATGCACGTGACCTAATTTGACTGATAATTAGCTAGCTCGTGGTGTTCTGGTTTATTAACGGATGCAAAATAATGAATTGAATGTTGATTAATGGTTTATAAAAACAAAACAAACGCCATTGTGTTCACACCTGCATCTGGAGTCTGAGGAAAGTTATCCTATTCAGAATTAAATGCATTCAAAACAGACTCAAATCCAACCAGGAGAGAGCTGAGATGCTTCATGATCAGTCTCTGTATCTTTAATAGGATGATATTGATGCCATTTTTTGTTTATTTAATTCATGAAGAATTCATGTTTACATATTTTTCTGTGTATTAAATATTAGCTAAATATTACCAAAGACAAATACTATTAACCTATTCATTAATCTATTTATTTATTTATTTATTTATTTATTTATTTATTTATTTATTTATTTATTTATTTATTTATTTATTTATTATTTCAGTTATATTGTTAAAACTCCAATATGATGCCATGGTGCATTCATTTGCACTTTATTTAAAAAATTTTATACAAAATAAATAATGAGGTTGAGTGTCTAAGGCTGCCTGAAAGCCATACTTACCATACTTATTTCCATAGATTTATATAGATTTATACTGATTTATATATACATATATATATATATAATATCTCCACGATTAAACATATACCAGGTGCTGGAATATGGACCCAGGCATTAATGTGTAGGGTTAATAGGGTTCAGGATCTTGTCAGATGGTGTTAATGAGTCTTCATTCCACTATTAACACCTTTCTTTTTTTCTTTCCTGTCTGCCTCTCCACAGATAAGAAGTTCGTGATAGCAAATGCCCGGGTGCAAAACTGCGCCATCATCTTCTGCAACGACGGCTTCTGCGAAATGACGGGCTTCTCACGGCCAGACATCATGCAGAAGCCGTGCACGTGCGACTTCCTGCACGGCCAGCTGACCAAGCGGCACGCCGTGGCACAGATAGCGCAGGCCCTGCTCGGCTCGGAGGAGAGGAAAGTGGAGATCACCTACCACCGCAAGGATGGTGAGTGCAAGGGGGCTTCATGCGCACGTGAATCTGCCAACTGTTTGGGTTTGGATTTTTCAGAAACGTGTTTAGACAAGATCTGAAAGACCTGTATGATCCACACTTTTGAGGTTTGGCCCCACTTCCCTATGTGGTTTAAAATAAATAGAGACTGTACATAAAAGACTATATATCTTCTTTATTAAAGACGCTTTAGTGGTCTAAAAAATCCTCAGAGTGATCTTTTTATTTTTATTTAGACATTAAAGATGACCTATAACACTGCAGCAGTAAGGAAAGAACGTTAATGCTTGGAGAAAATATTGGAATATTTTACTAAAGCAGAATTTATATCTATATTTTTGATCTATGTCTTTGTAGCGATGTAGAAAATAAGGAGAAACATGTTTGATAAATATGGGAATAGACTTAAGTGACTAAAGTGTTATGTAATATCTTAGATATAATAATGTTAAAATCATTAACATACATTGTCATAGCTGGTGTGAGCAATTCACATATTCTTTTAGGTATTCTTTAAGATAAGATAAGATAAGATAAGATAAGATAAAAAAATTTTTTACCCCGAAGGAAATTCTTTAAAGAAATAAAAACAATGAGGGTGATACAGAGAGCAAGTTTTTGTCCTCTGCTTCTGTGTCACTGTCCTACTATAAGTACAGTATATGTGTAAGTAAGGAATATGAGCAGTAAAGTAACGCATAACGCTGCGTCCTTTAAATTCTGCAGCCAGAGAAAAACAGACGGATCGATAGAGACGGATGGATCGTAGTTAGGCAGAAGCGTTTGTCCCGGCTCAGCCACCTTATCTCCGTCCCTTATCTCCATTTGACAACACGACAGCACGCACAGGAGGGGAATTTTAAAGCTCCCGGAGATGACCTCGAAGCGATCGCATGTTTCGGACAAATGAGAATAGAGAGGATTGTGTAAGAAAAGCAGCGTGACCCGAGCCAGGGTCTAAATAAAAAGCTCCTCTGCCATGCACGTGTGTCTAAGTATATGCGCATACCCATAAAGCAGAGTCCGTGCGTGTTATGGAAAGTCACACCTGTGGTAATTAACACGTGTCCGTCAGCGTCGAGGGTGTCAGGTGGCACAGCGGAGGCTGAAGGTCAGGCCAGGGCCATGCCAACACCGGCTTCACCCAGACGGCCACGGCTCATGAGTCAGCGCTCGAATGAATGGACCCATGCCATAATCAGGTGCGGAAAGTAGGGAGCTGATGAATGAGGAAGGGACGTGTGCCATCTGCTCTAATCCGACATTATTTTCCCTGTCGTCCCAACAGGCTGTGTACTGTTTAATGTCACTATATTGATATGAATTGCTTATTGCTCGAATTCGGTGATGGATGCGGCCATATTTGAGTCACTCTATGAACTGATCATGTTCTGGAGGTCATGGATTTTTTGAAGAATGTTCACCTAATCTTCACCTTTCTCAAGCTGAAACCAGACAACTTTACTTCAGAAAGGAAAACACACAACTTATAGACGCTGATATGAAAATGTAAAATAACAATTGAGGGACAAGAATGGTGATTTTCATGTTTTTTTATTTTGTCCTTCGCTCCGTTATAAATGTACTCCTATGGGAGGAGTGGCCGCAAGGTGCGCAGAATGTGGTCACTCTTAAAAAAAAGTGCTGGCGCAGCCGTTTCGTTCGGTCACTGCGGAGCTTCCAAAGTTAAAAAAAAACAAAAAAAGAGAGAGAGAAAACTTTTCTAGAAAAGCGCAGAAAGACGCCAATAGCTCTTTTTTTTTAACCCTCACGAACGATCGGATGGCACCAAATCTTGCTAGCGAGCATGTATTAGGGAAAACGAGTCCCAGTATTCCGGATGTTGCATTGTAGCTAAATATAACGTGTGTATTTTGGTAATATTTGCCCTTTTTGTGACGTGACTTTGCCACGTTAACCACGTCTGCATGCAGTTGAGTCACGCGAGCGGGTCAAATGCTCTGGATTTTGTTTCTAAAGCTACAGCAAAAGCAAACAGACTCTTATTTGCCAGTGACACCAATTTTATTTCATCTGCATTGCTGGTAATAATCAATCACATTTACATAGCATAGCAAGCTCGGCTTAACTGATGAGGACTGGTGAGAGTGTGTGTGTGTGTGTGTGTGTGTGTTTTTGTGTGTGTGTCTGTGTGTTGCATGAGCTACTGTTTTGTTTTTTTGTTTTTTTTAATATCCGCACAAAATATGATCCATCCAGCTGGATGTCTGCCACGTGTGATGTGAAAGCCACCTAAGAAGAACAAATAAAGGGTTTTAGTGCAGCTATGAAAGAGAAAATGGAAGAGCAGCCCAGAAGAGATTTCCACTCTACAGGGATGGTTTTGATGACCATCCTTTAAATCTTTATGGAAACGTCCGGACATGCCGACGATGTGCCAATTACTAAAATGTGGACTTTTATGGCTGGAGTTTGATGTTCGTCCAGAGTTTTATGTCATAAATATATGATATTCTGACAGGCGATGGCAGGAACGTGTTAGATTTCATGCTGATGTTAATGTGTGACACTGCATAATAGCACCCAAGGGGAGTGGGTAAGTTAAGGAAGTAAACGGAGAGAGCCCAGGACTCATCCCTCTGGGAAACGCTACTGCGCTACAGTAGAGCTGACGTATCCCTGTGGCTAAGATCGGCTCTAAACCAAGAACCAGGCAAAACGGCAGGTTTAAGACCAAAACACAGAGCTTTCGCAAATTAATGTTAAAAGTTTCTGGATAGGAAGACCTTCTGTGTTCCGTACACAATGTTTAGCCATGATACAGCACCTCTGGAGCAGGGTGGGGTATGGGGGCCTTGCTCAAGGGTTCAACGGTGGCAACTTGGCAGTATTGGGGGAATCTTCCCGTCAACAAGCCAGCGCTTTAACCACTTGAGCTACCATTTGTTCAACATTTGTACCAAAAATACGCAGCCAGACACGTCCCGATATACATATTGTCCATCATGATTATTACTTAAACAGTTTAAAGAACTAATTTTTTTTTTATATCAGAACCACTGTGTCACTGGTGCCATTTAAGCTAGCGCAGGATCCGGAGCAGATATCACATGGAAGATTTCTCAGTAAGCATGTCTGTCATGTTCTCACAGGAGCCCGGTCTACTCAAACAGGATTATAGGATTGTATCAGTCGAGAAAGATACATGCGATGTGCTCAAATTAGGCCCAAATAAGGTACCCAGGATGACAGCTGTCTTCTGCTGCCTTCCAAAAGTGACAGCCTTTATCTTTTATACCCATGCAAATGCTAACCAGAAGTGCTGTGTGCCTGGGCTGCTGCCTCCCAAACAAAACAGATGGCTAGTGACAATATCGTCAAGCATGCTCGGAAATATATTTTATCTGCTGGAATATTGGGTTTTTTATTGACTACAACCAAGTAGGAGAAGCACAACTAGTTCATAGCATATTATACTAGGATGCATGATATGTATCAGGGTGTACAGGTTACATGGTGTACGTTATTAATAGCGTGATACGTTGATGTCTAGAAAAATGTTAAAGTTTAAGATAAAATGGAACAATATGTTTATTAAAGATTCGCTGTGGCAGAGTTCAGAAGTTCTGAACACACAGACGTGTGCATTGACCGAATCATGGAGATCCAATGAGTTTGTGAAGAGCTAGTCTGAAGCTTGTGGCTAGAAACGCGTACACGAGATATCAGAGGCGTGATTTAGCGAAGTTGAGCGTCTGAAGCTGCTACGAGATCTTCGTGCGGTACGACACTGTGAGGCACCTCATCCGCTTAAAATAATTCCTCAGCTGCACCCGAGCACCTCTCAGAAACAAACCTACGGGCTTTTCAGTCTCCTTCTGTAAATACCACTCAAGCCTCTGTTTGGCTTGAAAAGGCTGCCGGCTTTTAAAATAAATATGAAGAAAAATATCCCCAGACTGGAGACTCCATTGATTTGTATCAGATGCTCAACTTACACAGCAGTGCGCTCAGTACATCCAGTGCACCTAGCACTCCACCCTGAGGCACTCCTCACACCTTCTAACTACTTCTCCAAGGACTCTCTGCTATTTACAAACCTCTCAATTCTCAGTGGTCCAGAGAAATCACCAGGCTTTCCATCGTGCCTTCCAAACACACCTTACCTTCCACCCTGCGAACCTAATAACAAAATAAAACATAATGCAAAAGGAAATTTCAAAAAGTAATTGCTATTCACATATCCCATCCCTGGGGGTTGGGGTCAGAGAGCAGGATGGAGCGCCCTGAGCAGGTGGGGGTGGGGGACTCAATGGTAGCAGCTTGTCAGTGTTGGGGCTTGAACCCCGATCTTCTCCCCGAAATTTAAAAAAGTAATTGCTAAGCTAGTGTTTCTTCCTATATGTCACAAAAACAATGGAAGTGTTAGCTCCCAGAGACGGTCAGCCGACGTATCGGTCAGATATCAAGTGATCAGTGCCTGTCAGAAAACGTAGCATCTGCAGCTTTAAAAAGTTTATCCCATTTTCTTGTCCTAAACAGACCTTAGCAGCTGGTGTTATCTTCCTTCTGTGTCCTGAGCAGAGCATCAAAACAGATAACACTGCGCTAGACTTCCACTCGTGGAAGGTCTGTACATGAAAACATGAAATGAAGAAACACCGTGTTGTTGTTTCGAAGTGCTTCTGATGTGTCTTCTGTGCTGTCAAGCAGATAAAGCCATGAAAGTCTCAGCTTGCAAAACGTAACAGGGGTTTAGATTAGAAAATGATGTAGCACGCTGTGTATCCGCGCAGCTAAACTGTACAAAAACTCCGCTGCTTTTCACTACAGATCACATGCACTTGAAGTTTATGGAATTTTATTACAATCCTGACCTGTAATCAAAGTTCCTCAGTTTTCTTGAACTATTTAGTAGTTTAAGAGCTAAATCCTAATGCTAGCAACTAGCAGCTACAGCGATTCACAACTTCTGTTTACATGTAAACAACACGTGTGGCATATTTCTGGCCACACCCACTTCTTTCACAGTCCTCTTAGCCATAAGGCGATAATATGGTCAATAGGCTGAACAAGAGGACCATCGCATATTATACACAATATATACACGATCAGGCATTACATTATGACCACCTGCCTAATATTGTGTTGGTCCCCCGTTTGCTGCCCTTTTGCTACACCAAAGAGTCTGCTTGTAAACAGATAGGAGCATGCACGTGCACACACACACACACACACACACATATCTTAATTGGTATTTTGCTCCACAGATGATTGGCACATATACACTGTTCTTTATTTAGAATTTATAGTACTGCAGAGAGCGCTGTTATTTCCCAACTGCTGGCCAAAAGCTCACACCGTTCAACAGCAACGCAATTACCTTCCATTACCAGGAAATGTTATAATCTTAGTTATTCACAGTGTGGCTCTGCTTTATGCCGAGCCTGAGAACGGTGTCGTACTGAATAGTGCATGTGCTTTAAATGAGAGAATTACTAATCATGGCTTTTGTCCCCTGAACAGAATCGTATCCGCCTCCATTTTACTAGGCACACGATGATGATGACGATGATGATGATGATAAAACCCTTTTCTCAGCGTTTGCGCTTAAGGTCTGCAAACCCGTTTCTCTGAACACAACCTGAATCCTGTTTGCTTCTGAATAAAAAAGTGTGAACGAGGGAGATCCCGGATACTATAACAAATCTGACACTGTATCCAGGTCATGCAGCCTGACAACCTGTTTGCATGATTAATGAGCTTTATTCACAAGCAAATTAAGCCGCCGGTTAGCAGGCTGCTCGGCTGCTCGGCAGGTCGCCCGTCGTGACGTGTGATTGGCTGAAAGGCTACACACAGCTGTGACATCGCCGTTCGCACCGAGAGCCCAAAGAAGCGTGTGTGAGGACCGGGTCATAAAAATGCCATTTTCTAATGTGCTTAGCAGGTGTGAAGAGCTGGTGCATGTAATTTAGCACTTTAGCATTTGTGTGTGTGTGTGTATATGTGTGTGTGTGTGTGTGTTTAGCAATTTACTTTAATTTAGCAAAAGGTCTTCTCCTGACACTGTCTAACTCAATAATTCATTATTTGTATATTTAGCACATGTGTAATTGCTCACATTCACAGTTTCCTTTGCACTTTCATTAGCTTTCCTGTTCACTTTACTTTCACCTTCATATCTGGAAGTTTCTGGAAGGAGTCTCCGTCATAAGCAACACCGTAAAGTCTTTAGTTTTCCATCTTCAGATGATTTACTCTTCCTGGTTTCTTGCTAACATGACAACAAGGGAAAGTAACTTAAATGTTTCAGACAAAAGTGATGTGTGTGTGTGTGTGTGTGTGTGTGTGTGTGCAAGGAATAACACACACCAGACCGAGGCTGTCGTCGTGATACAGTATGGAGCACAGAGAGTACCGCTAACTGTCCTCATAGTATTATTTTCCTTTAGCGTCATGTTCTGGAAGATTTAATCTTATGGAATGTCTGCGAGTCAGGTTAGTTCCCACATTATACAGTATCTACAATAAACAGTTCACTCACCAGTCCTTTGCTACATCAACAAACAACATGTTTTTCTGTATTATTACTATGAGATTGCGTGCCTTACAAGTCCTCGTGTATGAGCCGTTGCTATAGAAACCATAATCTATTAGGAAAAAAGAGCATGTTAGCGTTATGTCCAGAATTACTGTCTGACCCGTGCTGGGGGTTTTTTTCCAAGATTCGGGAATTCGGCCATGTTGTGCTCTCTTCTGTGCCTTCTACAGTTTCTCATTGAAAAGAAAGGCTGGACAGGCCACGCCCACAAGCGTCAGTTGTAGCCAACGCTAAAATATCCACTAAACATTCACAATCAACACAATACTAGATACTTTAATCAGTATCCTATGTTGCATCACATATAAATCATTACACTATTCCCGGCAACTTTTTCACGGTCATTTTTCGACTAAACTCTAGCTGGTAAACAGTGACGTTTTGAGTAGCGTTCAGCGATCAGCAAAAAGCCGCGGCGCTGAAATCAGCTACAGAAAGTCTGAGATGAGAACATAATGTAACCCAGGGAGAACTTCTCTGTCTCTGGCCCTGTGGGTAGTGCCACCTCCTCCCCGAGGAGTCCACAGTGTCCTCAGAGAGAGAGAGAAAGCGCAAGAGACAGCGTGTGTGTGTGTGTGTGTGTGTGTGTGTGTTAACTGGTGACTCAGAAAGGAATGTATTTATAGCTCGTGTGCTGCTCTTGGCAGGTGTAAACTTGAAAGAAGCTCCATAGTTCAGTTTCTCTCTCTCTCTCTCTCTCTCTCTCTCTCTCGCTCTCTTTCTCTTTCTCTTTTTCTTCCATTTCGAGACACATGCTGCGCAAATAAACTGTTAACACAACAGTAACGCTGCAGCGATCTGCCCCAGCACAAACAAAGCTCCCACATCAACAGAGCGTTTTCAGTCTTTAGCTAACGCTAACAGTTCATAGGACTCAGGCTATGATGAGACACAATGCCTCTGCAGCTGCCTGCGAGACCCTGGTCCTCATCCACAGTTGGAGGGAATCTCCATCCATCTGCTCCTCCTAACCCACCTGTCCCCTGTGCTTTATTACTCAGCTAGCGAGCAGCTCCTGGTTTCTCTTCGCTCCAGGGATGTGACCGGAATAAGCAGTTCCCTGATAATAATGCTGTCAAATGTGTCGGGGGTTCAACGCCGGGAATCGGTCTGTCCCTGACTTTTTGTGAAAACATACAGAAAAGCATACTTCTGCACTTTAAATATCCAAAGGCTTTTTTTACAGCTATACCTGAATGTAATGATTTGAATAAATGGTAGTTTTTAAGGGGGGAAAAATGTTTTCTAAAGCGTATCTATAGCTGATCTAGGAAAGACACAAGAAAAGACAGAAAGAGACAGGCACAGAGTGATGGAGAGAGAGTGAGTGAGTGAGTAAAGGAGTGAGTGAAGGTGTGAGTGAGTCAATTAGAGAGGGAGTGAGTGAGTAAAGGAGAGAGTAAGTGAATGAGTCAATTAGAGAGGGAGTGAGTGAGTAAAGAAGAGAGTGAGTCTATTAGAGAGTGAGTGAGTAAAGGAGTAACTGAAGGAGTGAGTCAGTTAGATAGTGAGTGAGGGAATGAGTGAGTAAATAAGTGAATTACTAAATAATTGAGTGAGTAAAAGAGTATGAGGTTTGATAAATGAATGACTGAGTGAGTGAATTACTTACTGAATGAGTGAGTGTGTGAGTGAGTGTGTGAGTGTGTGAGTGAGTGAGTGTGTGAGTGTGTGAGTGAGTGAGTGTGTGAGTGTGTGAGTGAGTGAGTGAGTGAGTGAGTCGGTGAGTGTGTGAGTGAGTCGGTGAGTGTGTGAGTGAGTCGGTGAGTGTGTGAGTGAGTGTGTGTGTGTGAGTGTGTCGGTGAGTGTGTGAGTGAGTGTGTGTGTGTGAGTGAGTGAGTCGGTGAGTGTGTGTGTGAGTGAGTGAGTGAGTGAGTCGGTGAGTGAGTCGGTGAGTGAGTGTGTGAGTGAGTCGGTGAGTGAGTGAGTGTGTGTGTGTGAGTGAGTGAGTGTGTGTGTGTGTGAGTGAGTGTGTGTGTGAGTGAGTGAGTGAGTGAGTCGGTGAGTGTGTGAGTGTGTGTGTGAGTCGGTGAGTGAGTGAGTCGGTGAGTGAGTGAGTCGGTGAGTGAGTGAGTCGGTGAGTGAGTGAGTCGGTGAGTGTGTGTGTGAGTGAGTGTGTGAGTGAGTGTGTGAGTGAGTGAGTCGGTGAGTGTGTGAGTGTGTGTGTGAGTGAGTGAGTCGGTGAGTGTGTGTGTGAGTGAGTGAGTGAGTCGGTGAGTGAGTGAGTCGGTGAGTGAGTGAGTCGGTGAGTGAGTGAGTCGGTGAGTGAGTGAGTCGGTGAGTGAGTGAGTGAGTGAGTGAGTGAGTGAGTGAGTGAGTGAGTGAGTGAGTGAGTGAGTGAGTCGGTGAGTGAGTGAGTGAGTGAGTGTGTGTGTGAGTGAGTGTGTGTGTGTGTGAGTGTATGAGTGTGTGAGGGAGTGAGTCAGTGAGTGAGTGAGTGTGTGTGTGAGTGTGTGTGTGAGTGAGTGTGTGTGTGAGTGTGTGTGTGAGTGTATGAGTGTGTGAGGGAGTGAGTGAGTGAGTGTGTGTGTGAGTGTGTGTGTGTGTGAGTGTGTGTGTGAGTGTGTGTGTGAGTGTGTGTGTGAGTGAGTGAGTCGGTGAGTGAGTGAGTCGGTGAGTGAGTGAGTGAATTACTTACTGAATGAGTGAGTGTGTGAGTGAGTGTGTGAGTGTGTGAGTCGGTGAGTGTGTGAGTCGGTGAGTGTGTGAGTGAGTGAGTGAGTCGGTGAGTGTGTGAGTGAGTGAGTGAGTCGGTGAGTGTGTGAGTGAGTCGGTGTGTGAGTGAGTCGGTGTGTGAGTGAGTCAGTGAGTGAGTGAGTCGGTGAGTGAGTGAGTGTGTGAGTGAGTCGGTGAGTGAGTGAGTCGGTGAGTGAGTGAGTCGGTGAGCGAGTGAGTGAGTGAGTCGGTGAGCGAGTGAGTGAGTGAGTCGGTGAGTGTGTGAGTCAGTGAGTGTGTGAGTGAGTGAGTGTGTGAGTGAGTGTGTGAGTGAGTGTGTGAGTGAGTTGGTGAGTGAGTGAGTCGGTGAGTGTGTGAGTGAGTCGGTGAGTGTGTGAGTGAGTTGGTGAGTGAGTGAGTCGGTGAGTCGGTGAGTGTGTGAGTGAGTCGGTGAGTGTGTGAGTGTGTGAGTGTGTGAGTGAGTGAGTGAGTCGGTGAGTGTGTGAGTGTGTGAGTGAGTCGGTGAGTGAGTGAGTCGGTGAGTGAGTCGGTGAGTGTGTGAGTGAGTGAGTCGGTGAGTGAGTGAGTCAGTGAGTCAGTGAGTGAGTCAGTGAGTCGGTGAGTGAGTCGGTGAGTGAGTGAGTCGGTGAGTGAGTGAGTGAGTGAGTGTGTGAGTGAGTGTGTGAGTGTGTGAGTGTGTGAGTGTGTGAGTGTGTGAGTGTGTGAGTGTGTGAGTGTGTGAGTGAGTGAGTGAGTGAGTCGGTGAGTGTGTGAGTGAGTCGGTGAGTGTGTGAGTGAGTCGGTGAGTGTGTGAGTGAGTGTGTGTGTGTGAGTGTGTCGGTGAGTGTGTGAGTGAGTGTGTGTGTGTGAGTGAGTGAGTCGGTGAGTGTGTGTGTGAGTGAGTGAGTGAGTGAGTCGGTGAGTGAGTCGGTGAGTGAGTGTGTGAGTGAGTCGGTGAGTGAGTGAGTGTGTGTGTGTGAGTGAGTGAGTGTGTGTGTGTGTGAGTGAGTGTGTGTGTGAGTGAGTGAGTGAGTGAGTCGGTGAGTGTGTGAGTGTGTGTGTGTGAGTCGGTGAGTGAGTGAGTCGGTGAGTGAGTGAGTCGGTGAGTGAGTGAGTCGGTGAGTGAGTGAGTCGGTGAGTGAGTGAGTCGGTGAGTGTGTGTGTGAGTGAGTGTGTGAGTGAGTGAGTCGGTGAGTGTGTGAGTGTGTGTGTGAGTGAGTGAGTCGGTGAGTGTGTGTGTGAGTGAGTGAGTGAGTCGGTGAGTGAGTGAGTCGGTGAGTGAGTGAGTCAGTGAGTGAGTGAGTCGGTGAGTGAGTGAGTCGGTGAGTGAGTGAGTCGGTGAGTGAGTGAGTGTGTGTGAGTGAGTGAGTGAGTGAGTGAGTGAGTCGGTGAGTGTGTGAGTGAGTGTGTGTGTGAGTGAGTGTGTGTGTGAGTGAGTGTGTGTGTGAGTGTATGAGTGTGTGAGGGAGTGAGTGAGTGAGTGAGTCGGTGAGTGTGTGAGTGAGTGTGTGTGTGAGTGAGTGTGTGTGTGAGTGAGTGTGTGTGTGAGTGTATGAGTGTGTGAGGGAGTGAGTGAGTGAGTGTGTGTGTGAGTGTGTGTGTGAGTGTGTGTGTGAGTGTGTGTGTGAGTATGTGTGTGAGTGAGTGAGTCGGTGAGTGAGTGAGTCGGTGAGTGAGTGAGTGAATTACTTACTGAATGAGTGAGTGTGTGAGTGAGTGTGTGAGTGTGTGAGTCGGTGAGTGTGTGAGTCGGTGAGTGTGTGAGTGAGTGAGTGAGTCGGTGAGTGTGTGAGTGAGTCGGTGTGTGAGTGAGTCGGTGTGTGAGTGAGTCAGTGAGTGAGTGAGTCGGTGAGTGAGTGAGTGTGTGAGTGAGTCGGTGAGTGAGTGAGTCGGTGAGTGAGTGAGTCGGTGAGCGAGTGAGTGAGTGAGTCGGTGAGCGAGTGAGTGAGTGAGTCGGTGAGTGTGTGAGTCAGTGAGTGTGTGAGTGAGTGAGTGTGTGAGTGAGTGTGTGAGTGAGTGTGTGAGTGAGTGTGTGAGTGAGTGAGTCGGTGAGTGTGTGAGTGAGTCGGTGAGTGTGTGAGTGAGTTGGTGAGTGAGTGAGTCGGTGAGTCGGTGAGTGTGTGAGTGAGTCGGTGAGTGTGTGAGTGTGTGAGTGTGTGAGTGAGTGAGTGAGTCGGTGAGTGTGTGAGTGTGTGAGTGAGTCGGTGAGTGAGTGAGTCGGTGAGTGAGTCGGTGAGTGTGTGAGTGAGTGAGTCGGTGAGTGAGTGAGTCAGTGAGTCAGTGAGTGAGTCAGTGAGTCGGTGAGTGAGTCGGTGAGTGAGTGAGTCGGTGAGTGAGTGAGTCGGTGAGTGAGTGAGTCGGTGAGTGTGTGAGTGAGTGAGTCGGTGAGTGAGTGAGTCGGTGAGTGTGTGAGTGAGTCGGTGAGTGTGTGAGTGTGTGAGTGTGAGTGTGTGAGTGAGTGTGTGAGTGAGTGTGAGTGTGTGTGTGTGAGTGAGTGTGTGAGTGAATGAGTCTGTGAGTGAGTGAGTCAGTGAGTGAGTGAGTCGGTGAGTGAGTGAGTGAGTGAGTGAGTGAGTCGGTGAGTGAGTGAGTGAGTGAGTCGGTGAGTGAGTGAGTCGGTGAGTGAGTGAGTCGGTGAGTGAGTGAGTCGGTGAGTGAGTGAGTGAGTGAGTCGGTGAGTGAGTGAGTGAGTGAGTCGGTGAGTGAGTGAGTGAGTGTGTGAGTGAGTGAGTGAGTGAGTGAGTGAGTGAGTGTGTGAGTGAGTGAGTGAGTGTGTGTGTGAGTCGGTGAGTGAGTGAGTCGGTGAGTGAGTGAGTCGGTGAGTGAGTGAGTCGGTGAGTGAGTGAGTGATTGTGTGTGTGAGTGTGTGAGTGAGTGAGTGAGTGAGTGTGTGAGTGTGTGATTGTGTGTGTGTGTGAGTGTGTGTGTGAGTTGGTGAGTGAGTGAGTCGGTGAGTGAGTGAGTCGGTGAGTGAGTGAGTCGGTGAGTGAGTGAGTGTGTGAGTCGGTGAGTGAGTGAGTCGGTGAGTGAGTGAGTCGGTGAGTGAGTGAGTCGGTGAGTGAGTGAGTCGGTGAGTGAGTGAGTCGGTGAGTGAGTGAGTCGGTGAGTGTGTGAGTGAGTCGGTGAGTGTGTGAGTGAGTCGGTGAGTGAGTGAGTCGGTGAGTGTGTGAGTGAGTCGGTGAGTGTGTGAGTGAGTGAGTGAGTCGGTGAGTGAGTGAGTCGGTGAGTGAGTGAGTCGGTGAGTGTGTGAGTGAGTGAGTCGGTGTGTGAGTGAGTCGGTGAGTGAGTGAGTCGGTGAGTGTGTGAGTGAGTCGGTGAGTGTGTGAGTGAGTGAGTGTGTGAGTGAGTGAGTGAGTGTGTGTGTGAGTGAGTGTGTGAGTGAGTGAGTGAGTCGGTGAGTGTGTGAGTGAGTGAGTGTGTGAGTGAGTCGGTGAGTGTGTGAGTGAGTGAGTCGGTGAGTGTGTGAGTGTGTGAGTGAGTGAGTGAGTCGGTGAGTGTGTGAGTGAGTGAGTGAGTCGGTGAGTGAGTGAGTCGGTGAGTGAGTGAGTCGGTGAGTGTGTGAGTGAGTGAGTCGGTGTGTGAGGGGGTCGGTGAGTGAGTGGGTCGGTGAGTGTGTGAGTGAGTGAGTCGGTGTGTGAGTGAGTCGGTGAGTGAGTGAGTCGGTGAGTGTGTGAGTGAGTCGGTGAGTGTGTGAGTGAGTGAGTGAGTGGTGAGTGGTGAGTGGTGGTGAGTGAGTGTGGAGTGAGTGGTCGGTGAGTGAGTGAGGTGAGTGTGGTTGGAGTGGTCGGTGGTGAGTGAGTGGTGAGTGTGAGTGGTGAGTGGTGGTGAGTGGCGGTGAGTGGTGAGTGGTGGTGAGTGTGGTGTGTGGTGGTGGTGAGTGGTGTGAGTGAGTGTGTGGTGGTGGTGGTGAGTGGAGTGGTGAGTGTGTGAGTGAGTCGGTGAGTGGTGGTGAGTGGTGGTGGTGTGTGAGTGTGTGAGTGGAGTCGGTGGTGGTGAGTGAGTCGGTGAGTGAGGTGGTGAGTGAGTGATGAGTCGGTGGTCGGTGGAGTGGTCGGTGAGTGGTGGTGAGTGAGTGAGTGAGTCGGTGAGTGAGTGAGTGAGTGTGTGAGTGAGTGAGTGAGTGAGTCGGTGAGTGAGTGAGTCGGTGAGTGAGTGAGTCGGTGAGTGAGTGAGTCGGTGAGTGTGTGAGTGAGTGAGTGTGTGAGTGAGTGAGTCGGTGAGTGAGTGAGTCGGTGAGTGTGTGAGTGAGTCGGTGAGTGTGTGAGTGAGTCGGTGAGTCGGTGAGTGTGTGAGTGAGTCGGTGAGTGTGTGAGTGAGTGAGTGAGTCGGTGAGTGAGTGAGTCGGTGAGTGAGTGAGTCGGTGAGTGAGTGAGTCGGTGAGTCGGTGAGTGAGTGAGTCGGTGAGTGTGTGAGTGAGTCGGTGAGTGAGTGAGTCGGTGAGTGTGTGAGTGAGTCGGTGAGTGAGTGTGTGAGTGAGTGAGTGAGTGAGTGAGTGAGTGAGTGAGTGTGTGAGTGAGTGTGTGAGTGTGTGTGTGAGTGAGTGAGTGTGTGAGTGTGTGTGTGAGTGAGTGAGTGAGTGAGTGAGTGTGTGAGTGTGTGTGTGAGTGTGTGAGTGAGTGTGTGAGTGTGTGAGTGAGTGTGTGAGTGAGTGAGTGAGTGAGTGTGTGTGTGAGTGAGTGTGTGAGTGAGTGAGTGAGTCGGTGAGTGTGTGAGTGAGTGAGTGTGTGAGTGAGTGAGTCGGTGAGTGTGTGAGTGAGTGAGTGTGTGAGTGAGTCGGTGAGTGAGTGAGTGAGTGTGTGAGTGAGTGTGTGAGTGAGTGAGTGAGTCGGTGAGTGTGTGAGTGAGTGAGTGAGTCGGTGAGTGAGTGAGTGAGTCGGTGAGTGAGTGAGTCGGTGAGTGAGTGAGTCGGTGAGTGTGTGAGTGAGTGAGTCGGTGAGTGAGTGAGTCGGTGAGTGAGTGAGTCGGTGAGTGTGTGAGTGAGTCGGTGAGTGAGTGAGTCGGTGAGTGAGTGAGTCGGTGAGTGAGTGAGTGAGTCGGTGAGTGTGTGAGTGTGTGAGTCGGTGAGTGTGTGAGTGAGTGAGTGAGTGAGTGAGTGTGTGTGTGAGTGTGTGAGTGAGTGAGTCGGTGAGTGTGTGAGTGAGTGTGAGTGTGTGTGTGTGTGTGAGTGAGTGAGTGAGTGAGTGAGTGAGTGAGTCTGTGAGTGAATGAGTCTGTGAGTGAGTGAGTGAGTGAGTGAGTGTGTGTGTGAGTGAGTGAGTGTGTGTGTGTGTGAGTGAGTGTGTGTGTGAGTGAGTGAGTGAGTGAGTCGGTGAGTGAGTGAGTCGGTGAGTGAGTGAGTCGGTGAGTGAGTGAGTGAGTCGGTGAGTGTGTGAGTGAGTGTGTGAGTGAGGGAGTGAGTGAGTCGGTGAGTGAGTGAGTCGGTGAGTGAGTGAGTCGGTGAGTGAGTGAGTCGGTGAGTGTGTGAGTGAGTGAGTGAGTGAGTCGGTGAGTGTGTGAGTGAGTGAGTGAGTCGGTGAGTGAGTGAGTCGGTGAGTGTGTGAGTGAGTGAGTCGGTGAGTGTGTGAGTGAGTGAGTCGGTGAGTGAGTGAGTCGGTGAGTGTGTGAGTGAGTGAGTCGGTGAGTGTGTGAGTGAGTGAGTCGGTGAGTGTGTGAGTGAGTGAGTGTGTGAGTGAGTGAGTCGGTGAGTGAGTGAGTCGGTGAGTGAGTGAGTCGGTGAGTGAGTGAGTCGGTGAGTGAGTGAGTCGGTGAGTGTGTGAGTGAGTGAGTCGGTGAGTGAGTGAGTCAGTGAGTGAGTGAGTCGGTGAGTCGGTGAGTCGGTGAGTCGGTGAGTGGGTGAGTCGGTGAGTGAGTGAGTCGGTGAGTGTGTGAGTGAGTGAGTGAGTGAGTCAGTCGGTGAGTGTGTGAGTCGGTGAGTGTGTGAGTCGGTGAGTGAGTGAGTCGGTGAGTGTGTGAGTGAGTGAGTGAGTGAGTGAGTCGGTGAGTGAGTGAGTCGGTGAGTGTGTGAGTGAGTGAGTGTGTGAGTGAGTGAGTGTGTGAGTGAGTGAGTCGGTGAGTGAGTGAGTCGGTGAGTCGGTGAGTGAGTGAGTCGGTGAGTGTGTGAGTGAGTGAGTCGGTGAGTGAGTGAGTCGGTGAGTGTGTGAGTGAGTGAGTGAGTCAGTCGGTGAATGAGTAAATTATTAAGTGAAAGAGTGACTGAATGAGTGACACTGACTCAGCATGCTGAGTGAATGAAAGGACGCTGCAGGTACTGTATCTGCTGACAGTGAAACCATGGATTAGATGCAGATTGAAACTGCACACAAACACCCCCACACATACTCTCTCTCTCTCTCTCTCTCTCTCTCTCTCACACACACACACACACACACACACACACACACCACGCTGCCTGAGCTGGGTTTAATTTCGGAACCTGCAGTCAGTCAGAGTGCTTATTACTGCCTGCCTGACATCTACACTCTCTGAGAGAGAGTGTGTGTGTGTGTGTGTGTGTGTGTCTTTGCTTGAGAGAGAGAGAAGGAGGGTAAGGAGAGAAAGAAATAGATAGAGACCTTTCTTTCTGTTCTAGTGCACTTCATCTGACCTGTCATACCACCGGTGTCCTTTAGAACCCTCACTATAGCAGTGTGTGTGTGTGTGTGTTGAATTTTATTAGAGGGATCACAGGTGATGAATTATTTATTGAATTATTACACCTTATTCACCTTCTGATCCAAACAATCTTTCTATTCAGCCTTGATTTGAACAGTATCATCTGGGCGATGTTAACCCTTTGTGAACCTGGTGACCCGTTTGTGGCCCGTCTTGACCTTGACATCTGACCCGTGTCTCGTATAACAGATAAGATAATCTCACAGATGGTGAAAGTGAGTCTCGGTAAGAGGAGAGCTTCATTGTCTTATTGTGGATATTGCCGTTCTAAATAAAGCCTCCTGATTAAATATTTAAGGGTTGTCGATTTGCTCCTGTCGGTCAGTCCAGGGGGCTTCTCTTGCCGGTGGAAGCCCTTTCTTGTTCTCCTGAAGGAAGAAATGACCCGGAAAAATGAGAGTGATGTGCCGGAGCGTGGGTGAGTGGGTGTGGTTACTGACACAAGCAGGTACCTGATTGGTTCATATGTTTTGTTAGTGCACTCTGGCTTGACTTTACATTATGGTTAGTGAGTGTTAGTGGCTTTCCTTTAAACAAACTATAAGGAATATCGGAATTTCGTTGGAACAGGGATTTCGAAAATGAGTGAGTCAATTAGAGAGTGAGTGAGTGAGCAATGAAGTGAGTGAAGGAGTGAGTGAGTCAATTTCAGAGTGAGTGAGTGAGTCAATTAGAGGGTGTGTGAGTGAATAAGTAAAGGAGAGAGTGAGTGAGTGAGTGAAGGAGTGAGTGAATCAATTTCAGAGTGAGTGAGTGAGTCAATTAGAGGGTGTGTGAGTGAATAAGTAAAGGAGAGAGTGAGTGAGTGAGTGAAGGAGTGAGTGAATCAATTTCAGAGTGAGTGAGTGAGTCAATTAGAGGGTGTGTGAGTGAATAAGTAAAGGAGAGAGTGAGTGAGTGAGTGAAGGAGTGAGTGAATCAATTTCAGAGTGAGTGAGTGAGTCAATTAGAGGGTGTGTGAGTGAATAAGTAAAGGAGAGAGTGAGTGAGTGAGTGAGAGAGTGAGTGAATCAATTAGAGAGTGAGTGAGTGAGTGAACAATGAACTGAGTAAAGGAGTGAGTGAGTCAATTACAGAGTGAGTGAGTCAATTACAGAGTGAGTGAGTAAAGGCGTGAGTGAGTCAATTAGAGAGTGAGTGAGTAAAGGAGTGGCACAGAATCCTGACCTCAACCCCATAGAACACCTTTGGGATGAATTAGAGTGGAGACTGTGAGTCAGGCCAAAACTGGGACGTCTGTCTTTACTTGCACATGAATGTAATATGGAGTTGTCCTGCACTTTGCAGCTATAACAGCTTCAACTCTTCTGGGAAGGCTTTCCACAAGGTTTAGGAGTGTGCTTATGGGAATTTTTGACCATTCCACTAGAAGTGTATTTGTGAGGTCAGGCACTGATGTTGGATGAGAAGGTCTGGCTCACAGTCTCCACTCTAATTCATCCCAAAGGTGTTCTATGGGGTTGAGGTCAGGACTCTGTGAAGTTCCTCCACACCAAACTCACTCATCCATGTCTTTATGGACCTTGCTTTGTGCACTGGTGTGCAGTCATGTTGGAACAGGAAGGGGTCATCCCCAAACTGTTCCCACAAAGCACGAAATTGTCCAAAATGTCTTGGTATGAAGCTGAAGCATTAAGAGTTCCTTTCACTGGAACTAAGGGCCCGAGCCCAACCCCTGAAAAACAACACCTGAATCCAATGGTTTGGAGGGGTGTCCCAAAACATTTAGCAAGATAGTGTATCATGGTATATTTTGTGTACCCTAAAAATGTCTACTATAACTGCGCTATATTTTTTTCCAGCAATAAAAGTTTCCTGCCTCCACTGACCACATTCTTTACTGTATGTTTCACCCATTCATTTAACATGAACAATTTCTTGCTTGGCTCATTAAGCCTTCATTATCATAATAGAGTGTGTGTGTGTGTGTGCGTGTGTGTGTGTGTGTGTGTGTTGTCCGATAATACCGCATTCAGTAGGCTATTTAATGCACTAATACCAGCACCAGCACAGCATGAAATTTAAGGATCTAAAGCAATTATTCAGCCCCATGGAGCTAAGCTCTTAAGCTTCTCTTCTGTACACACACACACACACACACATACACACACTCCATCTCACTCTAACCCACCCATACAACAGATCTTAAAGCATATAACACAACTGAATTCCAACCATTTCTCTGGCCTCATCTGTCACATCCTTTTAGTCTCCCATTTCAGCAA
>NC_080720.1:31320851-31375851 GCF_019097595.1 Hemibagrus wyckioides
CAACCACCGGTGAAGGTGACGATGACTGAGACGACAGGTCAGCAGCTGCATAGTGTTAAAAAAAACACATCAAGTTTCCTCAATACCTTTATTTCCCACGGGTCAGATAGAAGGACTGAGCTTAAACTTGAGGGTCAGCTGCAAATGAGCGTCAATGACGGCGGCTGAACGGTGAGGGAGACGATGAAGAAGCTGATGGGATTGACGTGCAGCGCAGAAACACTTGCAGGAGCCACGAAAACACACCATGCATTTCCCCTTAAGGGCCAAGTTGCCCTTTAGTTGCCATGGTTACTTTACTGTCATGGTCTCCAGAGAGAGCAGTCAAAATCAGTAAGCCTGAGACACACACACACACATACACACACACACACACATGCCAGCACAGTGCACACATGCACAAACACACACGGCACATAGTGTGTCCAGCTCACACACACACACACACACATGCCTATTAAACTGGTCAGCCTTCCTTAATATTGTGTAGAAACTTTCTATAGCTAAATCTGACGTATCTGGATGGCCGGGTGCATAGGTGTCACTCACCTGTGGGGGAAAGAGGTGCACTATGGGAAGAATGCAAGGTGATGTTCTGTGCATTGTTCTGCTTAGTAACCTTGGATCCATTCATGGCATTCATGTGGACTTTGACACATACCTGTATCATGGCTGACCCTGCGCTCTCACCCCAACCCCCAAGGAAGGGATATGTGAAGAAGGAATTTCACTGTGCAGTAATGTATACGTGACAAAGATAACTTAACCCTTTCAGTGTCCTCTTTCACAGCAGGGTAATGGTCACATGGGAATGGATTGAGGAACAGGACAGAGTTCAAGGTGTTCAATATCAATTCAATTCAATTTTATTTGTATAGCGCTCTTAACAAAAGTTTAAATTAAAGTTACTATTTTATCCCTCATGAGCAAGCCTGCGGAGACGGTGGCGAGGAAAAACTCCCTGTGATGATATGAGGAAGGAACTTTGAGAGGAACCAGGCTCAGATGGGAACCTCATCCTCATTTGGGTGACACTGGACAGTAACTAAATACAGCAACCAAGGGCTTATGGGGAACTTTCATTATAGGCACTAGGTGTTGATTTGGCCCCAGATCTCACAGGGTTCAAGCATCTCTGGGATGTGCTGGACAAACAAGTCTGATCCATGGAGGCTCCACCTCACGACTTACAGGACGTAAAGGATAGGTTTACGTCTTGGTACCAGATACCACAGAGTCTTGGGTAGTCCATGCCTTGATGGCTCAGAGCCGTTTCTTTGGCATACGGGGCGGTGGTAGATCAAGATGTTAAGGCTCTGGGTTGTTGACCGGTAGATCGGAGTTCAAGCACCAGCACTTGAGCAAGGCCCCCAATCCCCCCTGCTCCAGGGGTGCTGCATCATGGCTGACCCTGCTCTCTCACCCCCAATCCCTAAGGATGGGATATGCGAAGAAAGAATTTCACTGTGCTGTAATGTATATGTGACAAATAAAGGCAACTTAACAAGGTGGACCTACACCATAGTACAAAGGTGATGTTATGGCTGATCAGTCTAAATAGGCAAACAAATGCATACACACACACACACTATTGACTCAGTGTGCTTTTACTAGGAGAAATGGAAATGGATAAATAATGGATTCTGTGGAACATTTGGTTATCACCACTACTCTGTCTCTTCTCCGGTAAGCCCATTAGACGGAAAATGGGAAAGAAAGTCAATTAAAACTGCAGACTGGTTAAATTGGCCATTATGATACTTTATATTCACACCGGACGCGATGATTGTAGTTTCGTAGAAATCCCATTCATGAGATCGTATAATGATCGTGTGTGACATGCTGAAAGCTTTTATTACTAAGGAGACGGATATCGTATCGGTCGTTAACGATGGTGTGTGCCCTGTGGAAGGCTCATGTGAATGATTTGCATTTTCCCTTCGTCCAGGTTCCGATTTCCTGTGCAACACCCACATTATTCCGGTGAAGAACGAAGAGGGCGTGGTCATGATGTTCATCCTGAGCTTCGACTACATCCTGGATGACGGCAGCATGGACTCGCTGGAGCGCATCAACTACACATCACCGTCCAGACCCCAGCACAGTGAGGCTGAGAACTCACACACGCACACACTCACACACACACTTCCTGGAACATAGTATGAGTGGAGTAACAAGGAATACAAGTGGGGAACCTAGGAGAGAGAGGATAGGCAATGAGAGGAGAAAAGAGATGGATAAGAGTCTCATAAATGACCTCTATAAAGAAAAGACAAAGCTCTATTCTCTTTTCTCCAACCAGCCCAGGAGGTTAAATGAGGGTCAGTGTTTACGCACCTCAGGGCCAGATATCGCATAACACCGATTCTCCAAGCTTGACTGTCCAGTTAACACAGCTCCTCACACTCAGCAGCACACTGTGTCTCCATTACAAAGTCATATTTCACACACACGAATCCCAATTAATAGTCCATGCAAATCTGTCCACAGGTATCATAGCAACAGAGAGGGTTTGAAGTGTGTGTGTGTGTGTGTGTGTGTGTGACCATTTAGGAAGGAGCTGCACACCAAATAGTTTGCATTGCCAAAATAGTGGTTGTGACAGAATTATTAGTTATTCTGCAGTGAATCAAATCAGTGCATCAATGCCTCCCTTCCCCTCCTTTCTCTCTAAACACCCCTGAGGAAGCTCTAAAATAGAGAAGTTCATATTTTCTTAGATGTCGGAAATTTATTTCCAGTAACCCTGTTAGTGACGCGTGGCTTCTGAGTCTGATGAGGATTAAAGAATTAAAGGAACTTCCCAAAAATCAGATGCGGGTCCTGTGGGAGGTTCGGGGCTCGTGTTTGATCCGGGATATAAATAGACCTGTTTGGCCAGTGATTTAATTAATGCTGGTATGGGATTGAGCACTGAGCTGGGATAGAGAGCGGAGAGAGAGAGAGAGAGAGAGAGAGAGATGGATGAAAGAAGAAGACAAAAGAGGAAGGAGGGAAGAGGCAGGGAGGGAGGGAATGATAGAGAAGGATGTCATTAAAAGAGAGAGAGAAAGGATGGAGAGGAGATTTAAAAGGTACAGACTGCAGAAAACAGATAAAGGAGAGGGAGGGATGAGGAGATGGGGATGAGAGGAAAGAGAAAAAGAAAGGCGGAGAGAAAAACAGGATTGAAAGGAGGGGATTGAGAGATGTAGGTACATGGAGAGGCAGAAAATAAAATGTTTCTATTAACACATTTTGAACATGATCCCAGTCGTAAAAAACAAAACCCCAGTTTAATCTGCCGAGTTTGTTCATGTGGGGAAAATGAACATGGCGATGTTTCCGTACGAGACGAATTTATTCCAACCTTGAAACGTATTGACACTGTGCAAAAAATATGTCTGCTTCCGCCGGATACAATCAGCTGATGAGACGCTCGACGTTAATCTGGAATGATTGACAGATGCGTTAGTGTTTTTGAACTATATTAGTGGGCACCCAAGCAAGCCCCGCCCATTTCACCATTATTTCACATTAGCAACATTTCTGCTCTCGTCTCAACTCCTGCTTGAGAGATGCCCTTTCTTTCTTTCTTTCTTTCTTTCTTTCTTTCTATCAAGGTGAATGTAGAATATATTTTTATTACAAGAATGAGTTCATTAATGTGAGCTATAACAATGAACAATGACTTTGCTAACATTTAACGCTTCCAGTTATTACAATAATCAGGTGACTTTTGATGGCTGTGGATGATTCATATCCCAGTCTGCTGCTGATGTGCATGAGAGAGTGAGCGAGAAACCAAAAAATTCGTTTTGACTTTGATGAGAGACTACAGCGAGGGCGGCAGAACGCGTTTGCCCTTTCCCGCCTCCTTTCTGCGTCGTATTGATGCTGACGCCCCAGTTTTCTCCCGTCAACGATATTTCTGTCTGACATCCGAGCACATCCAGCTAAAAATTCCTCACATCGCCTCGCTGCAGTGATGTACTGCAGTCGAAAACAAACACCGAAGCCTTCTGTAGCAGCGGCTGCCCATCACATTTAATCAGAAATCTTCCTCTCACTTATACAGCAGTCAGGACAATACGGCCGAACGATAACGCTGTGTAGCATTTGATCAGTGTTTGTGAATGTTGTGAGTTGTACATGATATCCTGGATCGGTTCCTGCTTAGCATTTCCATCAGTTAAAATAATGCTAACCATACAATATTTCCCGAAAACTTTTCATTCGGCTAGTTGTTCTGCTAGCATCTGCTGATATAAAAACATAATGGCATTATGGTGGAAATATGCAGGAAGTGGAGAGTAACAGCAAAGGAGGAGCTTTTAAAATTACTGTGAAAACTTTAATACCTTTACGTGATGTTTTTGACTTTGTGGGCCACCAGGGAAGGGGCGTTTCTTCCGTTTTCGCCTCCCTGTGGCGCTGAGCATGCTGGGACTGAGTAAGCAGTCGCTTCCTCAGGAGGACCCGGACGAGGTGACCGTCTGCTCGCCCGAACAAATGGACCTGCACTCGTCCTGCGCCTCCTCTTCCTCGCTGTCTCTCTCGCTCTCGCCACACGAGCTCCACCCTTCCACGCGAGACAGCTGCAGCCCATCCTACGCCAATGACACCAGGGCTCTGATAGGTCAAACCCTGCTCGACTCCTCCTCTCCTGCCTCCGGGCCTCAGGACCAGTCCTCGCCACGGGACACCAAGGAAAGGACTGAACCGTCCGGATCGGTGGCCAGCGGGAGCGTGTGTATGCTACGCAGAGCCTCGTCCACGCATGACCTTGAGGGCTTTAATGCGCACGTGGACAGGACGTACCGCGGTCGCCATGCTAGCGAAGGTACATGCACACACACTTGACTTGAAACAAAATGACAATTGCTAAAAGACACACTTCCTTCATGGTCAGCTACAGAATTATTGGCACCCATGTAAAGAATGGGTGTAAATGTGATATTTGTATGGTAGATCTCAGGGTCAGCTGTAGATCACACACACACACACACACCTCAATTCACAGGCTACTATATTTCCACTTCTCACCCTCCCTGCCTGCCTCCTCTCTCTTTCTAACACCCCTCCTTCAGACAATGGGCGAAGCATTAAAGGTATCCGCACCAACTCTGTCCTAATGAGCACGTGCCTGCCTGCCTACCTGCCCTCTGGAAGCATGCCAAGCCGCAATAAACGTGCCCCGGGACATGAAAACGAATGCCATGCTGGAATATGCTGGATGCTCTTATTAAAAATCACTTCATTCAGAATTTCTAAGCAGCATGTTATGTATGGTGATGTGTGTGTGTGTGTAAGTTTTAGATCAATGTAATTAGTTGATAAAGCAGCGAGAAGAGTTTCATGCACGTGACACAATGCATGACCGGTCGATCACCAAAAGCCCATATTCGCCGACATTTTGTAGTTCTGTGGCTGCATTTCTTTCTTTCTGATTCACGTTGGAGTGTTTTGGCTTCTGATTTCGGCAAGATCATGACGAGGTGCCAAGCATTCGGAGCCTTTTAGAGCTCGGGTTGTGCGTTTTATTCCTCGGTATAAACATAGCCTTCCCTTTCAGGTGTGTGGGGTGTGTTTAAGCACCTCAGTTGAAAAGTAAAGTAATTGCTGTAATTCTCTCTGTCGTGTTTCATACAAGGCAAAGACTGATTTCTTTTCTTTCTCCCAATCTGAATCACTCTAATCACCCTCCCCTCCTTCTCTTTCGCTGTTTCTGATTGGCTAGTATCGCGCTCTTGGATGGCTGGGGGTATGGCTTGAGCTTTTCCTATTTGTGTTGTAAATCGATAAGCATGACAACGTTTTGTCTGTCGTTTTTTCTTTTCTTTGCTTTTTTTTTTGTCGTCTCACTTATTTAAATAATATTCTGTTCTAAACCCCAAGACGAGTAAGATGTGCCTTTGTGAAGGTGTGTGTCGTTAATGTTGGTGCTTCTGTGTGTTTCTGTGTGTTTTATGACATTCAGGATCTCTGTGCTCTTATTCTCAGTGAAGGGGAATGTGGAAATGCATGAGCTATAAGCTGTGTGTGTGTGTGTGTGTCCTATGACAGGGCCGTTCAGCCAGATCAAGTGCAGTCTTCTGGGCTCCACGTCCGACTCGAACCTCACCAAATACAGCACCATCAACAAGATCCCACTCATCACCCTCAACTTCTCCGAGACCAACAACGACAAGCGCCCCGCCTCACCGCCTTCCTCAGAGAAAACCATCATCGCCCCGAAGGTCAAAGATCGCACGCACAATGTCACGGAGAAGGTCACGCAGGTGAGCCCACATTCTTTCTTTCTTTTTCATAGGCAATTTTAGCAATTTTAACCTTTCAGCCACAAATATGTTCTTAATAGTTTAGTGCCAGGTTTCTGAGGTTCAAATTATGTGGTTATAATGAGCACAACCTTGATTTAACACTCCTTTCACCAGCTCTATTTGGTGATAGCTCTGTTTCAGGTGAAGTGAATAAGACTGATGATCTCCTCATCATGGCACCTGTTAGTGGGTGGGATATATTACGCAGCAAGTCAACATTTTGTCCTCAAAGTTGATGTGTTAGAAGCAGGAAAAATGGACAAGCGTAAGGATTTGAGCGAGTTTGACGAAGGGCCAAATTGTGATGGCGGATAGACCACTGGATCAGAGCATCTCCAAAACTGCAGCTTTTGTGGAGGTGTTCCCGGTCTGCAGTGGTCAGTATCTATCAAAAGTGGTCCAAGGAAGGAACAGTGGTGAACCGGTGACAGGGTCATGGGCGGTCAAGGCTCATTGGGGAGTGAAGGCTGGCCCGTGTGATCCGATCCAACAGACGAGCTACTGTTGCTCAGATTGCTGAAGAATTTAATGCTGGTTCTGATAGAAAGGTGTCAGAATACACAGTGCATCACAGTTTGTTGTGTATGGGGCCGCATAGCCACAGATCAGTCAGGGTGCCCATGCTGACCCCTGTGCACCGCCGAAAGCATCAACAATGGGCACGTGAGCATCAGAACTGGACAACGGAGCAATGGCAGAAGGTGGCCTGGTCTGATGAATCACGTTTTCTTTTACATCACGTGGTTAACACATGGCACCAGGATGCTCTATAGGAAGAAGGCAAGCTGGCGGAGGCAGTGTCATGATTTGGGCAGTGTTGTGCTGGGAAACCTTGGGTTCTGCCATCCATGTGGATGTTACTTTGACACGTACCACCTACCTAAGCATTGTTGCAGACCATGTACAGTACACACTTTCATGGAAACGGCATTCCCTGATGGCTGTTGGGGAATACTACAACTAATGGAGTCCATGCCTCGATGGGTCAGGGCTGTTTTGGCAGCAGAATGGGGACCAACACAATATTAGGCAGGTGGTCATAATGTTATGCCTGATCAGTGTATCATCCTAAATCATCCATTACCCTGGAAATTGCTTAATCCATAGCTGTCCATTAAATTCAAACTGAAAGTGAAATGAAACACATTTCCTAAACATTTTGACCACATTGAGGATCAGTAGAGGACACTGGCTGCCTTCAAACATCCCGTAAATCTGCTGCTGCTGTTTTATTCTGCCAAATTTACATGAATGCTTCTTCGGAGATTCTTACGAACTGCATAAAAGAGTCCAACTAAACATCAGTGAGAAGAGAACATTAAACATACGACACTAAAATTAAGGGGAAAGTGGTAGCTTAGTGGTTATGGCATTGGACTACTAACTGGAAAGGATGTGAGTTTGAATCCCAGGTCCACCAATCTGCCACTGCTGGGGCCCCTGAGCAAGGCCCTTAAGCCTCAGTTGCTCCGTTAAAAATGTTTCTTCTCAAATCCCATCCTTGAGGATTTGGGGGTCAGAGCACAGGGTCAGCCATGATGCAGCACCCCTGGAGCAGGGTGGGTTGGGGGCCTTGCTCAAGGGCCCATCGGTTCGAACTATTGATCTTCCGGTCAACGACTCAGAGTGAATTAGCGATAAACTTCCACCTTTTATGATACAAACACAGCTTAGTGTAGCGCTCCAGCTTTTGTTTGCTCTTGTTTATAGCAGTATAAAATCACCGGCTCATCAGAATGCGAAATCTTATAAATTATTCAAACTCGAAGGCGTTCAGAATGCGCTCTAATCCTGACGTGTCTTCGGGTTACCGGATTCAAAAAGGCTTTAAATAAACCATCAGGCACAAACACGCACATTGTTAATCTCTCGTTTTTGTCAGCTCCCTGTTTCATGGTCGACCTTACCGTGTTCCGTGATTGTTTGTTTGCTTGGTCGTTGTCTTGTCTGTAACTAAGCAGATGGCATTTATCACACACAGATGGCCGGTTTCATCTCTTCAGCTCGTAGCGTTTTTATCAAAGCTAAAGAGTTGGCCACTCATTAAACCACACCTCAGGACACCATGCCTGGCGGCTGCTTAAAAAGATAAGTGCTTAAAGTGTAATTCTCTCTATCTCACACTCGCGAGCGCACACACCGTCCTCATATAAAATACGAACAAACCCTTCGAGAAGCCAAGCGCCGGAACCAAGTGACTAGGTTCCATTTTACAAATCAGGGACTGCAGCTAGCGGTAGGCCTTGCTGAAATGAAGGGGGAAAGTTCCCACATGATCGCTGCTGAGATTCTAGTTTAAGTCTCCATGGTGTGTTTATTACCAGACAAGAAGAGAGTGTGTGTGTGTGTGTGTGTGTGTGTGTGCGTGTGTGCGTGTTTGTGTGTGTGTGTCCTCTAAGGAGGACGAGATACACCGAGTACTCATATACAATCATTTACAATAAGGGGTCCATTAACACCAAGATATTATAGTAACACTCCACTAGAAACAAAACAAATAACACTGAAAATGTAAAAACAACACACACACACACACACACACACATTAGAATATTGGGGTTTAGAGTTATTTTGCTTAATTATTAAACTCCTAATACTTTATTTATCCACAGTAGGAATGCCGCCAGAGCTACAACCTCACACACGGTGATCATATAACACACAAACACAAAGTTAAACAAGCGCAGTACCTCGGCTCAGACCTTTACACCTTCCATATAGACCCTTTTTTGTGGGTGGAGCTTAGTTGGAGGCGGAACGATTTTTTCCTGACCGTTTTACAAACGCTAGTTTTCAAGTTTTGTTAGTTTGTTTTTAAACAACAAAAGGTCACTCACTGTCCACTTTAAAAGACGTAACCAGATTGACCGACCCGTACATGCTCAATCAGTGGATGGACGATGTGACAGAATGACCTGTCCGCTTGAGTGACCTGACATCTACGCCTATCTGATAGAAAAAACAAGCACTTCCGCCAACTGGAGAAAGGGAGATGAGACAAACAGTAGCTACCAGTTAGCTAACTTACATGCTAAAAAGTTAGCATTACATGTAATCATGAAACTTGTTCCGCAATCTCTGATGAGGTGGATGTGCGTGAGAAATATTTAGACATGTAAACACCATTCCAACGAAAAACAATAGTTTCTTTAACCTTATCTGATATGAAGTGTGCGCGCCAAACGCCAGCATTTTTGATGATTGTTTCTGTCCACTCCGCTAGTTTTATTGCCTTTAACCACAGCCGTCGACGTTTACAAAAATAAATAAATTTGACTCATTGATACACTACTGCAGTATTAATAAAGCAGCATTTAATAGGCTGGCATTTAGATGTTCCTGAGTTAAAGACAAATTTGTAATTAAAAAATGAACCTGTTGAGGCAGGAGAGACGCTGGAACTGGAGGTAGCCTCGCCGTCTCCCAGCTCCAGGGGTTTATTCTGGGGTGTCATGGCTCTGAGTTTCATCTGGGTTCTCCGGTTTCCTTCTTTGAGGTGTGAATGAGTGTGTTATGTGTGTGTTTGTGTGTTGTGCTTTGTGAATGGACTGGCATCTCATGCTGGATGAATTCCTGGCATGGGATCCAGTTAGATTCCGATCAGGATAAAGAGCTTACTCAGCATGCATGAATGAATGAATGAATGAATGAATGAATGAAATCTTTTCCACTTCTAGTACTCGTATGCTGACGCCATCCTTTAACACAACCTACTGTGGAATTGTGTTCCTACTACGCCTGTTACTTAGCATTTAAAGGTTATTTCAGTGTTCAGAATAGTAACTAAGCTCGATTGTTCAGTCTTGATATATATATATATATATATCTGAGAACCTTCCTCAAATATCAATTACACTTAAGTGGATAAACAGCCCTAAAATAAAACCCAGTTCTCATTAAACCTGCCTCAGAAACATGGTTTCTGACCTGGTAACTAGGAAACACCGTTTCTTTTCCCCACGTTGTTGCTAATCTAGTCAGATCCTGTTCAGTTATATTAGACATGCGGCGAAAATCGGTAAGCCTCTTGATGTCACGTGCATAATTAAAGAATATGCCTGCTCCATTCTGCTTCCTGTTCAGCAGCTGGATGTTCTATTTTAAGCACGACCTTTGACCCCGTGCCACCGAAGTGGAGAGATTAAAACAGGGAGAGCGCGAGAGAGGGCGAAAAAAAGGCGCGATGAGAGACCGGTTCTATTCCTGACAGTTTCCTCCTGCTTTCTGGTGACAGTAATTGCCGTGCCTTCAGGATCGCTGTCTGTCCGTCTGTCTCCTTCCTTCTCTCTCTTTCTCTCCCACTCCGTTTCTATTCCCTCCTTCTGTCTCGGGCGCTGAGAGGACACAATGGCTCTGGTAATTATCTCCACAACACTGGGGTTGCCTGAAGGATCCTTTCCCACACTCTCTCTCACACACACACACACACACACACCGTCAAACTCTTTAAGTGTACAACCAAAAAGGCTCTGTGCACGACTAATCCAGGGTGTCTGGGGAAAAATGGGCTGCAGGACAGCACTTATTCTCTCACACACACACACACACACACACCACAGTCAAGTCGCACTCTCGAACCAGCAGTGTGTGGAAAAGCTGAGTCGCACGATTGTTCCTGAGCAAACAATTCACAATCTAAAGTAATGCAGAACTCAATGCCTTTTATTTCATACAATTTCTGTCTAATTACACTTTTCAAATGCATTCAGGTGGCACTTTATTTTAAAGCGTATATCACTTTGTAGCACTCTCGATATTCTCGGTTCTGATTCGCCAGAAGGATTGATTTTCCACAAGAGCGGTTTTTGACAGTAGCGCAGCTGAAAATCACAGGTTTCTATGAACGCACTCGATCTAAAACAAAATAAAGAAGTCTACAGTGTCATGGGAAAGTTTTCAGGACAGGATTTTTCACTTTGGGGTTCTGTGTCTTTGTCTTTTCAACAAGAATAAGAACTGCTGTAAGTGTTTACATAAACTTACACCTTTCTTAGATGTTTCAAGCACAATCCCTGGGAACAAGAAGTGCATGGGATGGATTCAGCCCTGATCTAGCTCCTCCTACCTGGACAGACCTGGGTGGAGTCAAGCCAGGGGTGGAGCTCTGTTTCAGGATGGATTCATGCTGTTCAGCATTGTGTGAGTTAGAGGTTAGGCTTATAGGAGGAGATGGATGAGAAATGGTTCCACCCCCTGGTCTTGTGCACCAAGGACCATCTCGATTATTCCAGAAAACGAAATGGATAAATAGTATGGATGAAATACTATTAATAATCAACCTCATGCACTACCTACATTCTGTCTTCCTCAGGTTTTGTCCTTGGGTGCCGACGTACTTCCAGAGTACAAGCTCCAGACGCCGCGCATCGACAAGTTCACCATCCTGCACTACAGCCCTTTCAAGGCCGTGTGGGACTGGCTCATCCTGCTGCTTGTCATTTACACGGCCATCTTCACGCCGTACAGCGCCGCCTTCTTGCTCAACGACCCCGAGGAGAAGAAGAGGCGAGTGTGTGGCTACTCGTGTAACCCGCTCAACGTGGTCGACCTCATCGTGGACATCATGTTCATCGTGGACATCCTCATCAACTTCCGCACCACGTACGTCAACGCCAACGACGAGGTGGTCAGCCACCCGGCCAAGATCGCCGTGCACTACTTTAAAGGATGGTTCCTCATCGACATGGTGGCCGCCATTCCCTTTGACCTTCTCATATTTGGATCGGGATCAGAGGAGGTCAGAATCGTCCCTCATCGTATCCTATTTGATTTACAGTGCCACTTAAGATACTTAAAGCAGCAGGCTGCATGGATCTTAAGGCTTATTTGAGCAACAGCAGTTGTGTTAAAGATCGATTTTAGCTATTTTGATGTCTTTTTTTGACGTCTTCACACTTTCTGTACTGGCCTATGTTAAAACATCACCACAGTGTCTTCTGGTACAGTCACATAGCCGTGGTCAAGTCTTCTCAAACGTCACAATCACATTCAGTTTAGATTAGGTTAGGGGAAAATATTTACACGTCTCTGTCCTGATAATGCCGCCAGTTTTCATAACTGTCATCACCATTACGTGATTCTGACATACCGAGCTACAGAGTCAAGATGGAAACCATCATAACATAACCTTATGTTTAAAAGGAAATGCGGCTCAAGTGTTATGCGCGCTCTAATCTTTAGGACGCCTGACGCCTCTTGGAATTGGCTCTTATGAAAGTTGATGTAGGTTTACATGAGTAACGCTTAAACTAGAATCTAAATTCAGATCCCAGTTTATACATTTCTCTGCTCTTAATTTCCTCGTTCAGCCTGACCGGGTTTAATATCACATTATACCACAGCACTGCTGAACTCTTTGGTCTGAAGGCTGATTAAAGGAGAAGTTCACTTTCAGAAGAAAGATCTACAAATCATTCCCTCACCACCGGTCATCCAAGATGATTGTTTTTCTTTCTTCAGTCATAAAGAAATGATGTTTTTTAAGGAAAAACATCAGAGCTAGTGCTAGACGAGATTTTGTGGTCAAAAAGTATAAGAAGATGACCGATGGTGTGGCTAGATAAGAGCCTTCTTCCTGGGCTGGGATGGAGGTTTAGAGCTCTTTGAAGCTGCATTTAAACTGCATTCTGGAAGGTCAGACTCGGGGCACCATTGAAGTCCATTATATGGAGAAACATCCTGAAATGTTTTCCTCAAAAAACATCATTTCTTTACGACCGAAGAAAGAAAGACATGAACATGGATGGCCAGGGGTGAGGGAATTATTTGTAGATTTTTCTTCTGGAAGTGAACTTCTCTGTAGTTCAGCTTCAAAGTACAGGTTTATCTTATACATTATTTGCTTCTATAGTAACAGTATCCATAGTAATAGTACGTGTATGGTGGACATTTTGATGTAATAGGATTATCATTAGGTTTTCTCTAAGGAGATGTTTATTTAGGTTTCTAGATGTTAGTGTGTTTGGAAGGAGTCTCCAGTGTTATTTGTAAAGCTTTTACGTCACAGGAGAGTCTACAGGACTGAAATTTTTATACTCTGCAGTATTCACGTTCTTTCTCTCACTCCATCAGACCACAACTCTGATCGGTCTGCTGAAGACGGCCCGGCTGCTGCGATTGGTCCGCGTGGCCCGCAAGCTGGACCGTTACTCCGAGTACGGTGCCGCGGTGCTCATGCTGCTAATGTGCATCTTTGCGCTGATCGCTCATTGGCTGGCGTGTATCTGGTATGCCATCGGCAACGTAGAGAAACCCTATCTGGAGCACACCATCGGCTGGCTCGACAACCTCGGCATGTCCATTGGCAAGCAGTACAACTACAGCGACCCCTCCTCGGGTCCGTCCATCAAGGACAAGTACGTGACGGCGCTGTATTTCACATTCAGCAGCCTGACCAGCGTCGGTTTCGGGAACGTCTCGCCCAACACAAACTCGGAAAAGATCTTCTCCATCTGCGTCATGCTCATCGGATGTGAGTAGAAGCACGTTCATATTTGACCTAAAAAGGCTAAAACTTGAACTGAAATCTCCTGACTCCCTTTTCCTCTGACCCCTCAGCCCTGATGTATGCCAGCATCTTTGGGAATGTTTCCGCCATCATCCAGCGCCTGTACTCGGGAACGGCGCGATATCACCTGCAGATGCTCCGCGTCAAAGAGTTCATCCGCTTCCACCAGATCCCCAACCCGCTGCGCCAGAGGCTGGAGGAGTATTTCCAACACGCCTGGACCTACACCAACGGCATCGACATGAACATGGTATAGAAACGAACGTGTGTGTGTTCTCTTTCCGATGCATGTGTGTGTCTGGGTATTAACGTGTGTCTGATTCTTTTCTTATAGATCGATCATGATTGGTGAGAAGATGTTTGAATGTTGAATAATGGAGACAAATCAATTTGTTTAGTGACGCAAATAGCCTGTTTTAGAGAACATTAGCTCCTTGATTTAAAAGAAAATGACTGAGAATATTTTTGACTCCTCACTGTAATGTTTGCTGCCAGGACAGTTTAACACAGTGCATAGCCATGGATGATATGCTAATATGCTAAATAAGTCACTCATCTGTATTATTATACTGAATAAGAGTGACTGGTGCATTTTGGCTTGACGCCACATGGCACAGTTCTTTTCTCATTTAAAGCGCCATCATCTAATCGCATTACTAATGTTGATAATAGCAGAAAATTCCATTAGATCTTCATTGATAAAAATCAGATATCTCCTTATGCAGTAGAAAATCATTTATGTTTAATTGATAATACCTCTGCTTTGGTGAAACGTAGTGCGAATAAATATAATAATAATAATAATTCTCCCAGTATCAGTGCTGGATATTATTCAAAATGCGACAGCGCCTTTTAATTGCGTTACCATAACAACAAGCCCGCACGAGAAACATGCATGTGACATAAAGCTGTCTTAGAAACAAACATTACGGTAGCTGCCAACTGTCCTAACAGCTCAGGAGAGGTAATGACAAGGTTATGTCAAGCCTATGAGCAGTGATAATACCTGTTTATTATAATGACGCAGGATTGAAGTCATTTGTTTCTGCTATGATTAGATTGCGACCTTATGAACAGTGTGTGTGTGTGTGTGTGTGTGTGTGTGTTTTACGCTGATATGTTTCTGTCTCTCTTTTATCTGCTTCACTTGGATGTCAATCCTCTGGTAAGAACAGGAGGTACAAATAACTCATGACTAATTATAACTAATTCCAAGATTGGTTCATGTTTATTCATTCATAAGACTAGACTCATGAAAGCAATGCTCAATGCCCCCCCCCCAGTAAAGGCTGCTATGCATGCGTAATACCGTGCTAATAGACATGTAACCGTGAGAAACAGTAGATGTAGGAGAACATCATTAGCGCTGGCTCCAGATAAACACAGCAGGGGGAAATGTTTTTAAGCGGGCGCTTGGTTAAGAGAGCGAGGTGCTATTTTGCACCGCTGATCTCCGCGCTCGCTGCCGACAGACGCACTTGCCAAATGCCGTTAACCCTTTCCTTTCCAAATCTCCTTGTCTTCCTGTCACTGCGAAAGGAGTCCTCACGTCAGCCTCCGTAATAAAACAGTGTCAGGTTAAGGACGAGAGGTCGTTTCAGACATTAACCAGAAGTTCAAATGATATTTTGTGGGATGAATAAAATGATACGTAGCTCAGCGGTGTTACTCTGGAGTGTAGACTCAGAGCTGCTCTAACAGGTAAGTTTATCCTCATTGCTTTTCATTTTTTCCCCAACGACTAGGACAGATTTATTTTTTTTATTTATTTCCAGTGTATTTTTTTTTTATCTACATAACCAGATTTGCCAGGTCTGCAGTTTTTGGCGTATTTTCTGAACTCCCACTGTGGGTTCATAATTTTTGCCTGAAGGTTTGGAGTGTTTTGGACACATTTGGATTTTTTTTTTTCTATGTCTATATACAGCGATCAGGCATAACATTATGACCACTTGCCTAATATTGGTGTTGGTCCCCCTCCTTTTGCTGCCAAAACAGCCCTGACCCGTCCTATACTGTGTATTCTGACACCTTTCTATCAGAACCAGCAGCAGTTTGAGCAACAGTAGCTCGTCTTTTGGATCGGATCACACGGGCCAGCCTTGACCGTCCATGACCCCGTCGCCTTTTTCACCTCTGTTCCTTTCTTGGATCATTTTTAATAGATACTGACCACTGCAGACTGGGAACACCCCACAAGAGCTGCAGTTTTGGAGATGCTCTGATCCAGTGGTCTATCCGCCATCACAATTTCGTCAAACTCGCTCAAATCCTTATTTTTCCTGCTTCTACATCAACTTTGAGTCCAAAATGTTGACTTGCTGCCTAATATATCCCTCCCACTAACAGGTGCCATGATGAGGAGATCATCAGTCTTATTCACTTCACCTCTCAGTGGTCATAATGTTATGTCTGACCGGTGTATACACTATATAGACAAAGATTTGTGGACACCTGACCATTACACCCATATATGGCCTTCTCATGGAAGCATATGATTGTCTAGAATGTTTTTGTATAATGTAGATTTACAGTTTCTCTTCAGATGGGATGTTCAACAAGCAGATGGTCAGATGTCCACCAGCTTTCAGGCATACCATGCTCTCTACATTTGCTCTGTATTACATGGTGTGTTAGTGACTTGTCAACTCATTCTCATTCTTTGTGGTGATAAATCTTTCTACATCCTTCAAAGACTGAGCTAAATCGCTTTTTGTGATGCGAATACTTTCGTATATATATTACACAACATGTGCACACCTGGCAACCCTGGTTTCAGACAAGAGAAAAGTTTTGAAAACCAAAGGACAAACGCAAATGGCAACTGTGCTGTGTGTCTCTCATCTTTCCATCTGTTAAACCAAACCGAATCCAAACCTTATAATTACCGCCTGAATTTCTCCCGTCTTGAAGCGTGTCTTTAATCATAGAGCCAAAAGCGTCTGCATGTTGATTTTCCCATCGCCGCACATGCATTGACTTGTTTTTGTCTTCTTCTTCTTCCTCCTCCTCTCTGTTCTGTGTGAATGTCTCTCTCTCTCTCTCTCTCTGTCTCTCTCCAGGTGCTGAAGGGATTTCCTGAGTGTCTGCAGGCGGACATCTGTCTACATCTCAATCAGTCTCTCCTGCAGGGCTGTAAGGCGTTCCGCGGTGCCAGTAAAGGGTGTTTGCGTGCTTTGGCTATGCGCTTTAAGACCACACACGCCCCGCCAGGCGATACCCTGGTGCACTGCGGGGATGTGCTGACCGCCTTGTATTTCCTTGGCCGAGGATCTATAGAGATCCTGAAGGACGACATTGTCGTGGCCATTCTAGGTGAGTCCTACAGTGACTAGTATCACTGACCCCATTTTATTTTATACAGCAATACTGTTACACCAGGGATTCTGTAAACACACCCTCTCCACTCTTAGAGTGAACATGACCTTGGGGTTTTGTCTTGAATGACACTGAATCAGAATGACCAGAACATAACGACTGTCATTTAAATTCCTCCTCAGATTGATCCTTCATGCTCATGTTTGGGAGAAGGAAAAAAACAACAGAACACTATTAAGTGCAAAATTCAACTAAAACTAAAACTGATTATACAGTGTCATACACCGATCAGGCATAACATTATGACCGCTGAGAGGTGACGTGAATAAGACTGGTGATCTCCTCATCATGGCACCTGTTAGTGGGTGGGATATATTAGGCAGCAAGTCAACATTTTTCCTCAAAGTTGATGTTAGAAGCAGGAAAAATGGACAAGCGTAAGGATTTGAACGAGTTTGATGAAGCGCCAAATTGTGATGGCGGATAGACCACTGGATCAGAGCATCTCCAAAACTGCAGCTCTGATGGGGTGTTCCAGGTCTGCAGTGGTCAGTATCTATCAAAAGTGGTCCAAAGAAGGAACAGTGGTGAACCGGAGACAGGGTCAAGGGCAGCTGAGGCTCATTGGGGAGTGAAGGCTGGCCCGTGTGATCCGATCCAACAGACGAGCTACTGTTGCTCAAATTGCTGAAGAAGTTAATGCTGGTTCTGATAGAAAGGTGTCAGAATACACAGTGCAGGACGGGTCAGGGCTGTTTCGGCAGCAAAAGGAGGGGAACCAACACCAATATTACACAGGGGGTCATAATGTTATGCCTGATCATTGTATATATTGAGTTTAAACTCCTGTATGTTCGGACACTGTGTATATAATACACAGTATTATATTAGACAGGTGGTCATAATGTTATGCCTGATCAGTGTATGTTCAAAAGTAATACAATAATTAGTAACAGAAACCACTTCGCCTCATGTATTTAATTTACTAGACAACGTCGCGTGCATTATTGAGTAAAAGCAATTCAATTATTCCAGTTGTTTTCCAGTAAATTACAATAAACCAGTCAGGGTTTACAGCAGGACACTGGGGTGTCGTACATCGACAAAGAGCCCTGGAGAAACAAAACTGATTCAATTCTGGACAAACGCTTTGCCACTTCTGGTCCTAACTTCAGCTTAAAGCGCCTCATATATTAACCTTAATCACTCTTACTTCTTAACACGCCATCCTAATCACTTCTGTGTTTCTCCACTATCTCCACTTTACTCCCTGAGACTTAAACTGAAAGTTTTAACACCCTGGTCTATAATAAATGACGCCCGGAAAGTAACCGAAGCCGTCCGAGCTCAGGTCATATCCTCTCCTCAGTTTACACAGAGCCAAACGAAAGCTTTTCGGTGCGCTGTAGATTTCTCAAGAGGAGTTAAAAACCATGATGCAGCGATATATCTGTCTAAAGAAATAGTAGATTTTTCGGTGGAAGCAAAAACAAACTGTTAAAAAAAGCCCGAGTGATGACATACCTTACACTCATTCAGCTTGAAAGCATAGAAACAGTGAATGAACACACACACACCAATTCAGCTTTCTCTGCTTTCTGTGAGTGTGTTCATGCTTCTTTTATACAGAACACTTGTAAGCGAGAGCTGTAAACTTTTCTGTGTTTAATTTAACCAAGATGTCTGAGACAGTTAAGATCGAAATGCTGAGATTTTAATATCCGGTTACACTGGCAGAGGAAAGGAACATCAGTCTCTGTTGTCTCTGTTACTAAACCACATATACACTGTACTGCCAAAAGTATTGGGACACCCCTCCAAATCATTGAGTTCAGGGGTTGGGCTCGGCCTCTTAGTTCCAGTGAAAGGAACTCTTAATGCTTCAGCTTCATACCAAGACATTTTGGACAATTTCATGCTTTGTGGGAACAGTTTGGGGATGACCCCTTCCTGTTCCAACATGACTGCACACCAGTGACCAAAGCAAGGTCCATAAAGTCATGGATGAGTGAGTTTGGTGTCCTGACCTCAACCTGAACACCTTTGGGATGAATTAGAGTGGAGACTGTGAACCAGACCTTCTCGTCCTGACCTCACAAATGCGCTTTTAGTGAAATGGTCAAAAATTCCCATAAACACACTCCTAAACCTTGTGGAAAGCCTTCCCAGAAGAGTTGGAGCTGTTATAGCTGCAAAGGGCGGGACAACTCCATATTACATTCATGTGCATGTAAAGGCAGACGTCCCAAAACTTTTGGCAATACAGTGTACTTATAAAAGGCAACTCAGAAGGGAGCTTGTAGCTACAGCAAAGGGATGCATTCATTAATGTTAACAGAATTTGACAGACGCTCTTATCCAGAGTGACTTATATTTTTATCTCATTTTACAGAGTTAAGGGCCTTGCTCAAGGGCCCAGCAGTGGCAGCTTAGTGGATCTGGGAGTTGAGCTCACAACCTTCTGAATTGTAATCTAACACCTTAACCACTAATCTACCACATCCCCCTTATGTCAGAGGCAGCAGATAGCACTCAGAATGACCGACTACTACTTTAAAAATGTCCGCCACTAGAGGAATCAAGGAAAATGGAGAAAGGATAAAACTGTGAAGCCATGAATTACGCATCTGGATCATCAGTTAAAAAGTGATGGGTGTGGCCACAGACACAGCAGTTATTTTTTGTTTTGCTGACTTGGAGCCATATTTATCTCTTTTACAAACACACACAGACACACACACACACACACACACACACACACAGGTGGGGCAGGGTACACCGAATTAAAACGGCTCATTACTCTTTCTCCAAGTAAGCCTGCAGCAACATAATAAGGCCATGCAAGAAACTAGAGGAAGCTGTATCTCTCTCACACACACACACACACACACACGCGCGCAACTCAGCA
Source organism: Hemibagrus wyckioides (assembly GCF_019097595.1). NCBI lineage: Eukaryota > Metazoa > Chordata > Actinopteri > Siluriformes > Bagridae > Hemibagrus > Hemibagrus wyckioides. Next base: position 31,340,887 of record NC_080720.1, read on the forward strand.
ATATGAATCTGCAAACTTGTAGAATTGCTGAGATAAGCTTCTACTGCATGCATGTGCTCACAGGTCAGGAAACTTCTCTGCACCTCAGCAGGAATTCTGTACAAAGTGTCCGAGAGAAACTTTTCATTATCGCAGTCACTACGGCAGGTCCGGTGTGTATTACATCCGCAACCTCAGCATTCTGTCCTGTCCTCATGATCATGAGCTATGTTTACACACACACAGCAGTAATTCATAACAACGAATAATCCTAGCGAGAGCGAGAGCTGAATGAAAAAGCTTTATTTCCACTCCTAAATTGGAAGTAAAATTAGCAGACATCTATCAAAATGAGGTAGATGATCGTTTTAATCACTTGTTACACAAAATAAGAACGGAAATTTCTACAAACATGATGTTCAGATGCATCCACAATTTAAACAAGTGAGAGAGGTCAGCTAACTAACAAAGAGGTCAGCTAACTAGCTAACTAACTAACAGGAAGGCTTCAAGGGAACAACTAGCTCTTCTGAGAAAATTATCCCAAAAGTATCCCAGATCTGTTTACATGCATCCACTACTGTTAAAACAGTTTAAATAAGTGAGAGAGGTCGGCTAACTAACCAAGGTGTTGGCTAACTAACTAGCTAACTAGCTAACAGGAAGGCTTCGAGGGAGCAACTGTCCTGTAGCATAAGCTCTTCTGAGAAAATGATCCCAGATCTGCTGGAGGATTCGCTCAAAAACTGTGTAAAACCCTGGTTTTAGGAGGTTTTACAAATATATCATTTAAAAAAACTGGCCACTAAACATAATCTGTCCTGGTTTCTTTTGCACGATACTTCCTAGAATGCATATGTATGAGGGGAAAGAAGTGAATTATTTAAACTGCTTGTACGTCAGGTTTGTACAAAGATTTTCGCGGCCTAATTTCACCTGAAAACTGGAGCAAACAGCTCAGTACATCTGGCCCCAAGTTTTCCTTGGTGTTTAAAATGTGCTACACAAGTGCTTCTGGAAAGTCATCTAACGGCCTGAACTAGCATTACTCACGTAGACTTGTTATGCTAACGGTAAAATGAGCTTCTTCTGTGTGCCTAAGTCAAGTCAAATGCCAGGTCTTGGAACTTCACGTCCATCCAGAAGTCTGAGCCAGGGTATACACACAAATCTAACACACACATCTCTCTCTCTCTCTCTCTCTCTCTGTGAGCTCAGAATCATCGATCATGTTTCCGATTATAAATACCGTGGCAGTCAGCTCTCAGGTTCATAAGCAGTGATCCATTCTCTACTCATCGTTGTGTGTGTGTGTGTGTGTGTGTGTACACCAGCAGAGCAACATAATATACACAGTCCAGTACAGTGAGGAATCCAAAACAAGCGCTTCATCATAAGCTCATGTCACAAACAAATTCCTAAAGCCAAGGGGTTTTTTTACGTACCTACAAAGAATTTCTGTAGAGAAGTGGAGAAGGAACTCAGTCACACTAATGTCTTTCAACACTTTCCAGATGTTTCTTGATGACTTTCAGCACTTGAGTGGACACCACATCTACAGTGTACATCCACTAATCACACACGTTTCCTTCTCTCTCAACGGTCTAGGTAAAAACGATATCTTTGGTGAGATGATCCATCTGTACGCCAAGCCTGGCAAAGCCAACGCAGACGTGAGAGCTCTCAGCTACTGCGACTTGCACACCATCGAACGAGAGGAGCTGCTGGAGGTGCTGGACATGTACCCAGAGTTCGCCGACTACTTCTGGTCCAACCTGGAGCTCACGTTTAACCTGCGTGATGAGAACGCCAAGGTACACACACACACACACACACACACACACACACACTGTCTTTCATTGCACATGTATGGACACAACTCAGGTGAGTAACACACACACTGTCGTCTAAAAATCTGTGAAAAATGAGTGAAATTACTAATTACATTACTTACACACTATATTGCCAAAAGTTTTGGGACGTCTGCCTTTACATGCACATGAATGTAATATGGAGTTGTCCCGCCCTTTGCAGCTATAACAGCTTCAACTCTTCTGGGAAGGCTTTCAGGGGTCATCCCCAAACTGGGGTCATCCCCAAAGGGGTCATCCCCAAACTGTTCCCACAAAGCATGAAATTGTCCAAAATGTCTTGGTATGAAGCTGAAGCATTAAGAGTTCCTTTCAATGGAACTAAGGGGCCGAGCCCAACCCCTGAAAAACAACACCTGAACTCAATGATTTGGAGGGGTGTCCCAAAACTTTTGGCAATATAGTGTAAATTGTGAACTGGATTAGCTGAATGTGGAGAATTTGGAGAATCCTATCACCTGGTTCTCTTATCAGTTCAGCGGGATTCGCCAGAGGAACCTGTACACACCAGTGAGTGACTCGGAGCAGGAGGAGATCAACCCCAGGTCAAAAGCCTGCTTTAAAAGCAAAACTTCTACAGGTACTTTTTTCCAGCCATCTCGTCCTGTTCTATCTTCATTCCCCTCATTCATTGACCATATTTTTTGGACATCAATGAAGCAGTTCTTTAGCACGGATAAAATGAAAAGCCATCATGCTGTACAAGTCCGTAATAGGATCCCAGCTCCTTCATAGCAGTCTTTAAAGCATGTGGAGAGTTGCAGTGCAGTTTTGTTCTCTTCTCTTCCCCCTCCTCTCTCATCCTTTCATCATTTCTATCTTTGTTTTCTAGCCAGTTTCCATGGTGGCACTCTGTGTGATGTTAGTGACCAGATGCAGTATGCTTGTCATCCTATAGGGGGCACTCTACTGTCTGTCCTTAAATGACTTTATAGTTAATCCCTCGGTCCAATTCTGCATATAAATGTGTGTGTGTGTGTGTGTGTGTGTCTCTCGTGATTAACTTGAACATCTCCAAGAACATTTGATGTACGTCACCTTAACCTCTCCACCCTCTTCCTACAGAGACTCCGAGCCGACACAGAGCGGTGGAGAGAGACAGGGGGAGAGACCGAGATACACTGCAGGGACAGGAGGAAGAGGAGAAGAAGCAAGGTGAGGAAGAGGCAGAGGAGAAAGAGGAAAAGAGAAATTTGGGCTTGGGGATGCTCGGCCACTCCCTCCCTCTCAACCTGAACACGCTCCAGGACACACAACACGCTAGGGAATGTGTTGTGCTTTATAAAGGTAACAACACACACACACACACACACACAGTGAGCTTCATAATTATTGGCACCCTTCGAAAGAATGGCCTGTACAAATCAGTCAGATACATTTACTTTAAAACATTTTACAAATTTATTGGTATCTCAATAGAATATATAAATGTATTCATGTTACCGGAGTAAAAGACAGACACAAATTGGGAGCCAAAAAGGGTCATAAACAAGTCTGGTGGGGGCGCCATAGGGGTCAAAAATATTTCCAAAACCTTAACACAAGACCTTATATTCGAATGAATGATGTGTAAAATGATTTCAACAGAACTGATAAGCAGGAAGTAAGTTTGGTTTTTGGCTGTGACAGAAAGAGAGCCCGAGATGATGTACTGCGTTGAGGTAAAGAATTATTAGCAGTATTATGAACACACTCTGACATTGATTGACAGGGGAAAAGAGAGTATGTCCCTCCCACCCAGAGATTATATTATTACATGTACATCTACAGCCACCGAGGTCCAGAAGACATTACCCCAGAGATCAGGTGATCAGACAACAACACAACCTAAAAAGTATGAACTGAGGTTTGGTCACTAGTGGTCCAGGGGCTCTTGTTAAGGTGTAAACAAATAGCATCATGCCAGATTTCTGGGAATTTTAGCCTTGAACCTGGTCGCCTTTTGCCAGCACACAAAAATTCATACTTTTTGCAATGACTGTGTTCTGAATGTCGACGTGTTCTGTGTTAAAGAGGCGCTAAGAATGTTCAGATCAACATTTAAGCTGCTCCTGAACGGTGTCTTCAACCTCCTTAGAGAATTCCGGCAAAGTATCTGTGCTTAAAAATTGTCTTTAAGCTTAAATAAGATGTGTGTGTGTGTGTTTTCTTTCTTTCTTTTTCTTTTTTGAAATAAAACATTAGCTTCTGCTAATTTTCACGAAGGACGCCGATCCTTTCGGAGTGGAATGAGGAAGTAAGAATGATGCGTATCGGTTGCGAGTGATCGTTATGCGACGATTATGAGCTTCATGGAGGCGCTAAATACACAGCGCACTTTTAAACACGAGTGTGTCTGAGCGCTGGAGTTCCTGAAGAGCCGAGCACTGTTATTATCACTCAGAGCTGTCCGTCTGAGCAGCTGCACACACACACACACACACCATTATACTCCTTACAGGAAGCTTTCCTCCCTCATTCCCTTTCTGTGCTGTTAGTATACAGGTAATGAGGAGGTATCTGGTTAGGACAGGGCCTGTGTTTTGCAGGTGTACACACATGCACCAGGTTGTGTGTGTGTCTGCATTTTCCATGCATCTGGCTAATGATCGCTGTCTAGCTGTGTGTGTGTGTTTTAATTATAATATTCCTTAATACAGTGTGTCCTGCTTATTTGCTGTTGGCCGTAATTAACAGCCCTGTGTGTGTGTGTGTGTGTGTGTGTGTGTGTGTGTATGTGTCCAGATGTGTGTGCTGACAAATGGTCTTGTGGGAACATCGATGACTCTGCACAATCTCAGGACAGAGAGGGCGGAGTTGACTGCGACAGCGACATCACGTTCGGGGAAATGGAGCAAAGGCTGGATGTGCTGCAGGAACACCTGAACAGGTGAGAGAGAGAGAGAGAGAGAGAGAGGAAGTGTTCAGCTTTGTAATTGTTGCCCCCTAGTGTTCACATATGGAAGTGATATTTGTCGTGTTAAAAGAGGATACATACATGAGAACACTTGGTACTGATGCTGTGCATCTAGCTAGCATTATTAGCATTACGTGATTAGCATTAGCTTGTTTTGCAGTTGTGGTAATGGTGATGGTGATAGTTCTGCCTTGGATTGTCCTTTAAAAATATGGTGAAAACGCAATAAAACGATGTGGCTTGATTACCACTAGGACTAGAAAAATACAACGCCGTGTAAATAAATGAATCAGTGTAGCACTTGAAAGCAGCTAGAAATGGAGAGAAAGCAGTAAAAGTCCATGTTTCTGTGAATATATATATACAGTATGTACATCTTTTTGGGACTTTGTAGAAACAAAAAGCAGCACTTTCTTTTCTTCTCAAATCATTGCATAATCTGACACCCACTCATTTTTACGCCTTTCACTATAACCAGAGTGCTAGAGAAAAAGATTTTAAGCTAGACGTCTTTAGTATCACAGTTGAAACCGTGTTGCTAAAAGGCTTTCTTTCCCCTCAAATCAGGGTGTAGTGCCAACCTAAAAAAGAAAAAAAAATGCAAATCCATCCAGAATTCATATGTCTGAAACATAAACACTGTGTACTCAGCAGAGGCAACATTCAATACTCCATCCATCTAGCACACATTATGTCCATGGATAGTCGCGTCGGTGCCTTACTTTCATACACTACTGTGTTTTGCCAAAAAGTATTGGGACACCCCTCCAAATCATTGAGTGCAGGTGTTGTGTTTCAGGGGTTGGGCTCGGCCCCTTAGTTCCAGTGAAAGGAACTCTTAATGCTTCAGCTTCATACCGAGACATTTTGGACAATTTCATGCTCTTTGTGGGTACAGTTTGGGGATGACCCCTTCCTGTTCCAACATGACTGCACACCAGTGACCAAAGCAAGGTCCATAAAGACATGGATGAGTGAGTTTGGTGTGGAGGAACTTGACTGGGACGTCTTCCTTTACATGCACATGAATGTAATATGGAGTTGTCCCGCCCTTTGCAGCTATAACAGCTTCAACTCTTCTTCCACAAGGTTTAGGAGTGTGTTTATGGGAATTTTTGACCGTTCCTATAGAAGTGTATTTGTGAGGTCAGGCACTGATGTTGGATGAGAAGGCCTGGCTCACAGTCTCCGCTCTAATTCATCCCAAAGGTGTTCTATCAGGTTGAGATCAGGACTCTGTCAGGTTCCTCCACACCAAACTCACTCATCCATGTCTTTATGGACCTTGCTTTGTGTACTGGTGTGCAGTCATGTTGGAACAGGAAGGGGTCATCCCCAAACTGTTCCCACAAAGCATGAAATCGTCCAAAATGTCTTGGTATTCACCTGAATTCAATGATTTGGAGGGGTGTCCCAAAACTTTTGGCATTATAGTGTATCTCTGAGACTAGTGATTATTAAGTGTGTTCATTTTGAGAGGAGTATTAAATGTGTTCCACATGTTGCAAAACCATGCTGCTCTTAATGAAATCAGGCTGCCTCCTTCCATGCCATAGCTAGCCAAAAGTCTCATCTTTATTATTAATAATGATGTATCTAATCCAGCTACCCGGTGCAGCTGAAGAGGAAAGAGCTCAGAGCTAACAGCATTGTTATTTCACTGTCTCTGAGAGATGCTTTTTTGTGTGCCCCAGGCAGTGCTTTTACAATCCAAAAGCCTTGGACAGTTGGATGGAAACATTCTTTGTGTGTGTGTGTGTTTGTGTGTGTGTGTGTGTGTGTGTGTTTGTGTGTGTGTGTGTGTGCACGAGTAGATTGGAGGTTCAGATGACGTCCGACATCCAGGCCATCCTGCAGATGCTGCAGAGACAGAGCGCCCTGGGGCCTCCAGCCTACAGCACTTTAGCCTCGAGCCCTGAATACCACAAACCAGCCATCAGAGTGCAGCCTGTTACTGCTGTACACACACAGGTAACACACACACACACACACACACATGCCTTTAGCCTAAAGTGTCCCACTGGAGATTGTTATCTGTTTTTAGGGGAATTTTTTTTAAATAAACACACATCCATTAGGCATATGGAAAAAGCACTGAATAAAAATATGTGCTGTGATATTATTAATGTTCGCAGAGCCCTGATTTAGAGAAGCCGAGTGAGAAAAACAAACCCGAAGACTGCGCACTTCCCACTACCATGGAGACGACCTCTGATATAAGCAAGATAAAAGACTCGGAGTGGGAGGCGGAGCTAAGACCGACGCAGGAAACTGAGCCCTCCGCTTCGCTGCGTCAGAGGGCTCTCCATCTATCAATCAGACAGACGTCGCTGCCCGATTCTTCTCCACACAAGGGCACCACTCCAGGACTCCACCGGCCCTCTTCTGACCCCGGGCTTCCAGGAAACTAGCATTAGGTCATCGCAGATATCCACATAATTTGACATGTTTATTAACGCATTATAACCATATCTGGAAGTAGGATGCCAGAGACGTTCTCCTCTCGCACTGGAAACCAGCGCACTCTAGACTCAGGGTACAGAGTGAAAGTGTGTGTGTGTGTGTGTGTGTGTGTGTGTGAGAAAGAGGGAGAGAAAAAGATGAAGAAAACGATGTATGCAAAGTACAATATGTTGATTATCTTCCAAACCTTTTTTTTCTGACTCCAGCACACAGATATGTGTGTGTGTGTGTGTGTGTGTGTGTGTGTGTGTGTGTGTGTGGGGAGAACTGACACAAAAACTTTCGAATGTATTTCTTCAGTCACTCCAGATCAGCCGCGCCGGACATGCAACCGTAGCAAGAGAAGAGCTGCATGCTGGGAAGAATGTGGTGTTTTTTGTTAAAGTCGCATGTTTTATTTTAAAAAAGAAAAAGAAGACGTCATGCTGCTTATCACATGACTTAGGCATGAGTGGTTTTTTTTTCCTTCTCAAATCTGACCTGTGGTTGAGAAAATGGTCTATTTATATATATATATATATATATATATATATATATATATATATATATATATATATATATATATATATATAATATAATATAATATAATAAAATATTCTCCTGGATTTCAGGAGCAGGCTTTATTTGGATAGAATCCAGATATCCATATCATCTCAGAATATACACACATGCTGTGTTCAAAATATGATCCACTACTCGCTAGTGCCTGGAACTACATTATAAATAATTAGCCCTTTAATGCAAGACAAAAATCTGCATGGGAGGAGTCGGACCTGATCCAGCTCATCCTACCTGGGTGGGGGCTGATCCAAATGTCCAGGGGGTGGAGTCGGACCTGATCCAGCTCATCCTACCTGGGTGGGGGCTGATCCAAATGTCCAGGGGGTGGAGTCGGACCTGATCCAGCTCATCCTACCTGGGTTGGGGCTGATCCAAATGTCCAGGGGGTGGCGTCTGACCTGATCCAGCTTATCCTATCTAGGTGGGGCTGATCCAAATGTCCAGGGGGTGGAGTCGGACCTGATCCAGCTTATCCTATCTAGGTGGGGCTGATCCAAATGTCCAGGGGGTGGTGTCCGACCTGATCCAGCTCATCCTACCTGGGTGGGGTTGATACAAATGTCCAGGGGGTGGAGTCGGACCTGATCCAGCTCATCCTACCTGAGTGGGGTTGATACAAATGTCCAGGGTGTGGAGTCGGACCTGATCCAGCTCATCCTACCTGGGTGGGGTTGATACAAATGTCCAGGGGGTGGAGTCCAGCTTATCCTACCTTGGTGGGGGCTGATCCAAATGTCCAGGGGGTGGAGTCGGAACTGATCCAGCTCATCCTACCTAGGTGGGGCTGATCCAAATGTCCAGGGGGTGGAGTCGGACCTGATCCAGTTTATCCTTCCTGGGTTGGTTTGAGCCAAATGTCCAGGGGGTGGAGTCGGACCTGATCCAGCTCATCTGTAGTTGGACCTGATCCAGCTCATCCTACCTGGGTGGGGCTGATCAAAATGTCCAGGGTGGTGGAGTCGGAACTGATCCTGCTCATCTTACTTGGATGGGGCTGATCCAAATGTCCAGAGGGTGGAGTCAGAGTCGGACCCGATCCAGCTCATCTTACTTGGGTGGGGCTAATCCAAATGTCCAGGGTGGTGTAGTGTGCTTCAGGCTGGATAAATGTTTTCAGTGTGTTGTGTGGGTTAGGGATTAAGCTTTAAGGCTGGGTTGGATCAGATCCGGTTCCATCCCATGGACCTTTGGCTCTGCAGTAAGACTGATCTTGGGGGGAAAAAACCAGGACCACTACACAAGGAACAGAATTTAGTGATTACATCAAAATCTTTACATTCCATCACATACTACAGAGGAAATGCTAGCCAGATGCTAACCAATTTTTGATTCATCCACCTCTACACACACACACACACACACACACACACACACAGGCCTTGTTATCAGGCTTTAATAAGGTTGTGTGTAATAATTGTTTGCATAACATTTTAGTGTATTCGGCTTGATAAATGAGGCCCAGTGCCTCTTCAGATGATGATCTTCACATGATTACGTGTATAAAATGAACCTTAGACACCGTGACTACTAAAAGGTCTGAGAGGATTAAGGACAAAACCATATTAGCTCCAATCAATCCAAACAGCACAGTGCATTTTGGGTATTTCTTGGACACTAGGGTTGATATATACACTACCTATGAAGGTGCATCATGGGATTAAAAGACCGCCCTGGATTTCCTCCTGAAGTCAGTGCACTGGACAGTGAATAGTGCTCAGGTTTGGACACAGCTTGTCTCAGCAGCCTTTTCCTGTTATCTTCTTTATGAACGTCCACATTTTCCTGGCTGTACACTCAGTATTGCGTCTCTGGCTCGTGATCATCCGTTCAATAGGTTTGTTGGGGTTTTTTTACGCTTTATTATTTATTGGTTTTAATTTATTGCCTTTTGAGCACACCCGAGTTACTAGAATTCCTACATGATTGTTCTCAAACACTGGATACGCGGTTATCTTTCCTTCCTAGAGCAAACTTCTTCCTCCATTTTATTACTATTATTTATTTTTAACCAGCGTCAAAAGGCTTCGTTCTGTCGCACTGCTATCAATAACACTGTCTAGGAATCATGAATCATGTCTGTTCTCCTATTTTATATGTTAGGATCATGCTAGAACTATTTATTATTTATTATTACAAGCTGATAGAGATATTCACATCCATTAAACAGGTCAGCCATGAAGCTTTACCTTTCCCACAGTAACGGATTTTAATGCCACGCGGTATGCGTCGGTGTAGCCTCGGTTCCTGGTCAATGACCATTCTCAAATTAGCTCTGCTGTTTAGAGCTAACGATGCAATATTGCCATCTAGTGAAGACCCCCCAAAAAACCAGTCCAGCTGATGATGCTGATCTGTCCTGCATGTCACTTATATTCAACTCCAAACTCATATATAATACATTTACTATGTATAGCTCCGATCAACCTGCATGTTTCTAACCAAAGTTAGGTCTCTTTAGTGTATCATACTCGGCGTGTTAAGGAAAAGCGCGTGGCGTGTTCCACGCCACACTGAAAAAACGGTCTTCCGGGGGTTTCAGCGTACACTCATTATGCATGTCTTAACAGGGACCACCCGCTATAGAGTAGATTTAGACGCGAGACGTACGTAGGAGGTAGATTATTAAACGGGTGTGTGTATAACAAATCGTATATCAAAACCGTTTCCTTCCATGGGACAGAAATGACTAGAGCTTCTTCGGTGAGTTGAACTTTAAATCATGAGGCCATGCTCAGAGTTGAGTAAGGCTGCCTTCACCCTTGGCTGAAGAAGAAGTCCTAAAATATCAGCTGGTTAGCTTCGTATTCTCCGTAATCCTGATGCTAATTTGACGTTTTATACGAGACGCTTCGATCGAACTAATTCACATTATTTTTTAGCTACACTGCAACACCGAATATGGGTGGGGAAAATAAAATTTCCCTGTACTGTAATAAATCTCCTTCAAGACTATGCTAAGCCACAATGCTAAGTGTGAAAGCAGCCTTAACCAGACGCCTTTTCCTACTCAAGTGCTTTTTTCCGCGTGCACGATCATGTCACTATAACATCACTGTAAATGTAACTAGCGCTATTCAGGATCCTTTATAAGATGTTTAATCTCTGTAGCCTTTATATAGAAATCTGGGTCAGATTAGTGCATTAAGTTAAAGCACCAGCATATGAATCATTGCTCCCCCGGCGTACCTACGAAGTCAACTCTGAATATGTCCGTCATGAAGGAAGGCACTGATGGAAAACAGGGGTGGGGGGATCGACGTCATTCTCTGTTCGCAGAAACACCGATTTGAGTTGCCGATCTTCATGATTTTAAGTGTTGTATGTCGGTTTCTGAGGCCTCGAGCCTCAAAACATCTCAGAAGCATAACCACTAGTCTAAGATCAGCTCTGAAAAATCAGCTCTGGGGTTTGTGATATGGCGTGACCCCGAATCCAATCGCTATACAACTTTTGCAACTTTTTGCACAAGCACTGCAAAACTTTTTCTGTACAGCGTCACTTTTTAAACCTAGTGCTCTCGACACGGAAATTGTTTTTAAAAACGCGTTTTTAAATGTTCGCCAGTGTATTTTCTACGAAGCAGAACACACACTGTCAGGTCAGAATGTTTCCTTTTTTTTTGTTTTGTTTTCTTGGATATAAGCAGTATAATTGGTATTTATTATATATATTACACTGTATATTGGGAATAATATCAGAGTTGATAAAGACACGCGATTATTTAAACAAAAATAAAACAACAAAATGCATTAAGTCGTTGTCTTTTTTCTTAGTTTTTTCTCTCTTACCTCACACACTCAGGAGGAGAGCCACGCCCGCGAGCACCCATTTGCCCGGTCTCTCTCTGCTTTTCAGGTTAAATGTCCAGACGTAGGTGTTTGCTCTCAGTTTGGTCTTGTAGACCGGACACTCGTAGATGTTGCGTGTTTCCTGGCGGTCGTTCGGGACGGCCCGGACCGCGATCACGGGCATGCTGGGAGTGAGCTCTTTTAGCCGTGCCTCCGTGATCGTTCCGTTCTGGATATCCCAGCGTGCACCTGGAAACCAGTGAAACCAGGGCTGGTTATTTTAATACACACAAATTCATTTATTCCATCTTCTGATTGAACAGCATTGGTGTATCTGTCCTATAATTAAACAACATTTATCCAATAACTAGATACCACTGTATCGTCCATCCTGAGATTGGATATCATTGCTCTATGTATCTTGTAGTTGGACATCAGTCACTCTGCATTGCTTTGTCCTGTGGTCAGACCTCTTTGATTGTATTTATTGTCTCCGCTCTGATTGGCTGGTGATGATGTGTATAATCATACCTTCCATGTAGAGCCCGTAGACATAAGCACCCTCTCTGGCCGGCTGGTTAAACTCCTCCTTGAATTTCTTTGTCGCGTCCACCGTCAGAGTCATCTTATCCAGCGGCCACTCGTTCTTACGCGCCAAGCTCTGCATCACAGCTACAACACGAGTTAGACAGTGTGTGAGTGATGAAAAGTCAGTGTGTGGGTCTATACACAGGAGTGTGTGTCAGAGTTACCGGTTAGGAAAGACTGCGGGTTGAAAAGTCCTGATAGCCAGACTACACTGGGCAGAGAGAGATCCTGAGTCCAGCTGTCCAGCTCTCGACAGCGCAGCAGCACATCATTGTACCTTCATGAATAAACAGTAAGTCTAGATCATCTCTACACACTCGTGCAAAAGGATTTAGGCCGCTACAGTTCATTAATTAGCTGTATTAAAAATGATATAAATGGCAGGTCCTTAGAATAAATGTGTGTGTGTGTGTGTGTGTATGTGTCGGTGTGTGTGTGAGTTACCACTGAGCCAGTGTGTAGGTAGAAGGGTAAGCGAGCCTAGTCCAGGTATCAGGAACATTATCAAAGAACAGCGCTGTCTGTAGCTGCTCCATCTCTGAAGATATTGCCAACTCACCCTAAACCACACACACACACACACAAATATCCTTATACATAAGTCATATCACAAATTCATTACGCACACACACACACACACCTTTAGTCCCAGATCCAGCTCTTTCAGTGAGCGCCGTATTTCGTTGACCAGCATGTTCATGCGCTCACACTCCTGGAAGCACACCAGAATGTAAGGAGTGCGGTCGGCCGTTTTGGACATGAGGTCAGACATGTTGTATTCCTCCGGTAGTTTCTCCAGGATGTCATCCAAGACTGTCTTTACCTAGAAGATCAAAGAGACATGAAATCATTTAGATAAGCATCTGCTCTTCAGCTTCTCGAGGTCCAGAGCTACCTTTCTATAAATACAATGACCTAGTTGCCATTGGTCAATAGCTATCATGTGACCTACTGCTGAGCTGCAGCTACGACCTACAACCTTGCATCTGTGTTCCAGAAAAACCTGAGATTAATGTCAATCAAGCCTCAGACACATGATCCACAAATATCAGTTAAGACTATCATAGCGGACCTTCTCCTCGGTGCTCTGCGATGTTCCTTCACCCATGGACGAGTCTCTGGTCTGTAGTTCAAGCAGGGTGTGGAACAGGCTGTCAGAGGTCACGGTCAGGAACTCGATCTCAGCATTGGGGTGAAGCCCGTAATGCACCGGGCTCTCGTGTGGAAGCATCTCATCTATGAAGCTGTGGTAACCTTCATAGTCCAGGTTGGAAGGAACAACAAAGCCAGGAGCTAAAGCCAACTTCCTGTCAAACTGTGGGGGCAAAAAGGTTTTAGAGCATAGGTTTAGACCTGAGACATTACTTAGACATTATTTGCAAAAAATATATTTAGAAAATGATTAAATAATAGAATTTTCAGCTATGTACCTATAATAACCCAAAACCTGAGGGCTGAATTAGAGAAAGCTCCACCTAAGAAAGCAACGCAGCTTGAAGTGTCCTTGAAATGCTATTTAAAACATTACAGGAGACTCAGTGAGGTTCTTTTCTCCAGAGGGGGAATGTTTGGAGTGTGTGTACCTGGTTGGGTTGCATGTACTCTTCCAAATACGTCCTGCACAGTCTCCTGTCCCAGTCGTCGGTGATGTGTCCGCCGTACATGATCTCTCCGAAGAGATATCGCAGATCTTCCCACGGCACCTAGTACACACCACACACATAAAAAGACTTAGCGCTGTTGCCTTATCACTGATGGACAGGATAGAGATGTTTACAAATAGTCAGTACATCCTACACACACACCTGAGAGTTGGCCTCCAGATAGTTGTAGAGCACATTAACAGAAATAGTCAGGTCTCCAGTGTTAAATGGATATTTGCGGTTCCAGCCTTGAGGGCCAAACTTCCTCCTCTCCGCAACGCACGCGTGGAAATAACACAAGGAGAACAGGATGGTCTTAAACTCCTGCTCCCGAGAACACTGGTCCAGGATGTCCTACACACACACACACATTCCATCACACATGGAAAGCTTGATAAAACATGTCTATTTTATAATGTCTCACTTGATCAAAGTTGTCCAGTGCTGCATGTAAGTTAGCCAGCATTCCGGTCGGAGGTTCATTGGTGATTTTGATCGAATTTTCCAAAATGCCTTGAGGAATTATGTGCTCCTGAGGGGTGGCCGCCGGCTCAGCACTCATAAACACTCGGTAGTCCGGGTGACTGCTTTCACAACATCGCTCCAGAAGCGTCTCCAGATTTCCCAGCCACTTTGCAACCAGGTGGATGTTCTATCACATACACAGAAAAGGAATACATCAGGAATTATTAATAAGCATGCATGTGAATGCATAGTCCCCAGACAGCAGGTACACACCTGTAGTATAACCCAATGACCTTCTTTGGACGCTTTCTCCATGGCTAGCTCTGCTACAGCCTCTTGGCCTTGGCCGAGAGAGACGTTATGAAGCTTCCCAAGGTCTATAGTGAAGCCGAGCTTCTTACCTTCACACACACACACACACACACACACACACACACACGGTAGATTACCATGACACACACACACTTACATTATTTTACAGCATAAAAAAGACAGCAGGAAGAAGGAGTGTACGCTAAGCTTTACCAAGAGACTCCACGTCTGTTAGCGGGTCGACTCCAGGTGACAGAATGAAGAACACGGGCGAGGCCGGACCACTTTCTTTAAAAGACTTCGCAAACTCCATCTTCCTGCTCTCGGTGTACTGGACACCCAGCTTCTCCTCCACAAAGTTCCTGCACAGGTGTTTCCCATATTATACATTATAATATAATACAACATTATTACAATAATGAGTCCAAATCCTAAATCCACCCTCCAGTTCCACATGAAGAACCATGACACCTGAGAGCGTAGGTCATGCGGTCAGGACGGAGAGCCCGCATGAGGATGAGCTTCTGGAGCGAGCTCTTGCTCTTCCACTCCTGGGGGAGTTTCTCTTTTTCTGGACACTCCGACTCCACCACCTTCTTCCAGCGTTTAGGAGAGCCCTCGATGTCTCGGTCGAGCCCGCGGAACTCGTCTGTGAAACTCATCGTCTGTGGAAAGATGGAC
Source organism: Hemibagrus wyckioides (assembly GCF_019097595.1). NCBI lineage: Eukaryota > Metazoa > Chordata > Actinopteri > Siluriformes > Bagridae > Hemibagrus > Hemibagrus wyckioides. The sequence goes on from NC_080720.1 coordinate 31,356,134, forward strand.
AGACAGAAACACTGCACTTTGTACTGATCATTACAGATGCGACAAATGGCTCGGGTGAATTTTGTCCGATTCTTTGTAACAAGCATTTTTTAGGGTAAGATTTGGTAAATGACCGTGTAAAATGAAGCAGAAACACCAGACTGTCGCAGGAAACGTTGGACATCTGGTCACTCTACTAATTGTCCTTTTAACTGAGGGTGATATGGCAAGCTGGAATGTGTGTGTGTGTGTGTGTGTGTGTGTGTGTGTGTGTGGTACCTTAATGGCACTCCAGGCCGAGTTGGAGAGGAAGTCAACAGGACTGATGTAACTGTGGTCAATATTGAAGCGCAAGAGGAAATCCAACTCTCGCATTACAATCTCTTTATTCATCAGTAACAACTGAAACACACAAAAACATACACTCGTCACACACACTTTCCATACTCCTCATGCAGGCATTTAAGATGCTCATCAATGTATAAGGAATATTCCACACCGTACAGGAAGAAGCCCTTCAACTGTAACTGTTAAACTTTGTGTCCTTCACATTCATTCCCTGAAACGTGAATCTGATTTTTCTAGTATCATTCACATACACACGTGTGCTACCTGAAACGTGAGCTGAGCTGTGAAGGTCAGCTTGTCTCTCTCGAACAGGCCTCGGTTGATGTAGTTAAAGGTGGAGAAGGTGATGCAGTCGATCAGAGTGCTAACGCGAGTCTTGACGTCAGAAGACACCTCGGCGTTCTGCACCGCCTTACGGAAGACCACGTCGAACGCCTGGGGACAGGAAACACAAACAGCTGTCTAACTGACCGCTAAATAGGTAGTAAGGTCAGTTTAAATCTCCTGTGTGTTTGCGCATGCTCCATGAAGTTACAGAGATTACAAAAAGAAGAGCGGAGTGAAAGATGTAGCATGGTTCTCCACCGTACTTCTCATTAAAAAGTACAATGTTCGATGTAAAGAAGTGGATGCACCTCACATTTAATTTTCTTAGCAATATATGCTTTATTAAGTGTTTTTTCCTTCTTTTTCATGTTATATCTCAAAGTTAGCATGCTACTCGCGGTGCTCTGCTTGTAATTACTCATTTATTCAATCATTTATTTGTTCCTTTGCGTCTCTGTAATTGTATATCAGGTTTAACAATATGTTCTTTGTGCCTGTTTCTTTATGTAGTTTCACGGTGCTAAGGTGCTAAGGCGCTAGCAGTGTTCAATAATAGTGTTAATTAATAGCGCTCAACAGGCGAGCAAAGAAAGTAAAGATAAAATATAGCTGCAAGCAGCAATGACGGGCCCTCGCACAAAGGGCCATCACTACACGGTGCCATCGCTGCCCAGGCGCACCAGACACAGTGAGCACAGTGGGTACATGCATTAAAAGGGGAAATACCAAAAGGACAAGAGTGACAATTTGGGTGTACTGAAAGTGATCACAGCAATGTCCACTGATGGCAAAACGAAAACTGCCTCTCTCTCTAAACTACATAAGGACAAAAGTGACGGTTTGGGTGTAATGAAACAGATCATAGCAATGTCCAGTGATGTCCAAAGGGACAATGACTCTCCCTCTAAACTATATTACTATATCAGTTTATATATAGAGAGAGAGAGAGTCACCCAGAAAAATGTATTTCATTTCATTACACATGTATTTCATTACACATTTCATGTATTTCATTACACATTTCATGTATTTCATTACACATTTCAGGAAAAGAAAAATTTGTATAAATATTGTATTACTAAATTTATTGCTATACGTTATAGATTGATATATATGATGATATTATGATAATATTATGATAATATTATTAATATTATACTAATATAATTTACATCATACTATTTTTCTTCTCCCGAAGTGTATATACATTTTTGGTTGACTGAATTGTGAAAATGAAGCCATATTGTAAAGAAATTAAAATAAAGGGGGAAGAGCCTCTAGTGGACATAGTCTAGTACTGCAGGAGTCAGGCCAAAACCATGTCCAGTCAGTGGACTGATAAATGTAAAAATTTGTTGTGAGCCGTTAGAGCGTCACAAAATCATGAAACTAAGAAGAATTACTCACAGCCAGTTGTTCTTTCTATGTAATTTTTTTTGAAACATTAGGGCTTTCCACTGTTAAGATAAAAGAACATTAATTTTTTTCTATTATGTTCTCACAATAGCAACATCATTCACAATATCACAAATTCCTTCACAGTTTCACATCAGCCATGTCCTGACATTATTCTCACTGATTTTCAACCAAATCAGGTGAAAGGAAGGGAAAACATTAGAGATTTCTAAAAGTGACACACTTCCTGCTGCCAGTTGGTGGCGCTATGACACTCACAGTAGTCATGTCCATGTGATCAGCTTTCTTCTCTTAATATAAAGTTGAGGTTTGATGTACATCACACAATATACACCGAAGTTATTAGCCACTTCCTGTTTCCTTTTATTCGTCATAAGTTTAAGGGCTCCTCACGGCTGAACCGTTTGAGATCAAAAATCCCTTATCAACTTTAGATCCTCAATGTCTTCAGATAATATTGGACCTTGTTTGGTCAAAATCATACAAATCCCCTAGGAAGAGTATATCAAATTCCGTTGGGTGCGTTTTTCAAACATCCCAAAATAACTGACTTCCTGTTAATCAGATCCCATGACAGGTGGATGAACGTCATTTAGCTCAATGAGATCTAAATGTATACCGGCTCTCATGCATATACGTGCAAGGGAAGATGAGCTGTGCAGCTATATTTCTGACAAAGTTCCAGGGGGCGCTGTGACAGCCCTGTGCCACGCCCGGGGACCAGCCACACTGGCCTTTCTCATTAACATGTACACTCTCTATGGGAAATCTTTCGGAACATTAGGCCTTTCCACTCATAACATATGAGAAGATTCATTTTCTTCTATTATGTTCTCATGTAAATCGTCGCCATAGTAACACGATTCAAGATATCAAAAATTCCTTCACAGTTTCACATCAGCCATGTCCTGACATTATCCTGACTGATTTTCAACCAAATCAGGTGAAAGTAAGGGAGAAAATATTTAGAGATTTCAAAAAGTGACATACTTCCTGCTGCCAGTTGGTGGCGCTATGACCGAGACTCACAGTTGTCATATCAGTGTGATCAGCTTTCAGTGCTTAACATAATCCTAAGGTTTCATGTAGATCACTTAATGTACACAGAAGTTATTAGCCACTTCCTGTTTCGTTTTATTCGCCATAAGTTTAAGGGCTTCTCACGGCTGAACCGTTTGAGATCAAAAATCCCTCATCAATTTTACATTATCAATGTCTTGAGATCATATTAGCCTGGGTTTGGTGGCGGTTGTATCAATGTCTTGAGATCATATTAGCCTGGGTTTGGTGGCGGTTGTATCAATGTCTTGAGATCATATTAGCCTGGGTTTGGTGGCGGTTGTATCAATGTCTTGAGATCATATTAGCCTGGGTTTGGTGGCAGTTGTATCGGTGTCTTGAGATCATATTAGCCTGGGTTTGGTGGCAGTTGTATCGGTGTCTTGAGATCATATTAGCCTGGGTTTGGTGGCAGTTGTATCGGTGTCTTGAGATCATATTAGCCTGGGTTTGGTGGCGGTTGTATCAATGTCTTGAGATCATATTAGCCTGGGTTTGGTGGCGGTTGTATCGGTGTCTTGAGATCATATTAGCCTGGGTTTGGTGGCGGTTGTATCAATGTCTTGAGATCATATTAGCCTGGGTTTGGTGGCGGTTGTATCGGTGTCTTGAGATCATATTAGCCTGGGTTTGGTGGCGGTTGTATCAATGTCTTGAGATCATATTAGCCTGGGTTTGGTGGCGGTTGTATCAATGTCTTGAGATCATATTAGCCTGGGTTTGGTGGCGGTTGTATCGGTGTCTTGAGATCATATTAGCCTGGGTTTGGTGGCGGTTGTATCAATGTCTTGAGATCATATTAGCCTGGGTTTGGTGGCGGTTGTATCGGTGTCTTGAGATCATATTAGCCTGGGTTTGGTGGCGGTTGTATCAATGTCTTGAGATCATATTAGCCTGGGTTTGGTGGCGGTTGTATCAATGTCTTGAGATCATATTAGCCTGGGTTTGGTGGGGGTTGTATCAGTGTCTTGAGATCATATTAGCCTGGGTTTGGTGGCGGTTGTATCAATGTCTTGAGATCATATTAGCCTGGGTTTGGTGGCGGTTGTATCAATGTCTTGAGATCATATTAGCCTGGGTTTGGTGGGGGTTGTATCAGTGTCTTGAGATCATATTAGCCTGGGTTTGGTGGCGGTTGTATCGGTGTCTTGAGATCATATTAGCCTGGGTTTCCCCTAGGAGGAGTATTTCAAATTCCATTGGGTGTGTTTTGCAAACAACTCAAAATAACTGACTTCCTGTGGATTAGCCTTAATGACATGCAGTGTGAAAGTTGTTCAGTTCAGTGAGATCTAAGTGTGGACCAAGTTGTACATGGATACGTGCAAGTGTGTATCAGCTATGCAGCAAGATGTTCCAGGGGGCGCTGTAACAGGTGTGTGCCACGCCCAGGGTCGAGCCACGGTGACGTCCTAATGGCCGCAGATTCCAACCTGTCTGCTGATTTTCAAGAATTTTTGAGCATGTTAAGGGGTCCAAAATGCCCCGAAAGAGAAAAAAAAGGTAATAAATAAATAAATAAATATATAATTCTAACGAAAACCATAGGGCTTCCGCACCTACAGTGCAAGGCCTCTGGCCTTGCTCCTTCGGTGCTCGGGCCCTAATAAGCGTCCATCAAACCCTCTGTCTCGTTTGTGGACGCCAAAGGGGCTACTACAAGGCTGCATCGGAAAGAAATTGCCAAAAGAAATGAAAGAAAGAAATTTAGCATTGCGAGCTATCAAGTGGCAAAAAAATCTGTCTCCTTCAGCTTAGTGTCTGCAAATATATTTCCCTGGTACTACATTGCAAGCTACAGTGAAGTAGCACAGATATAATTTAGCACAAGAAAGATATTATTAGGAATGGGTTTAAAAGGTGGAAAGGAAATTAGCAGAGAGCTAATGTGAGCGGTTCTTGCTAATTTACTACACAGTTACACATGTTGAAACGAGATGTGTACGATTTGGACAATTCTAAACATTTGACAGCAGAAAATAGAACAGTTCTATGTTCATTCATTGCAATAAAGAACACGCACACAGACACACACACACACACACACACACACACACACACACAAGCACAGGTGGACAGACCTTGAGCGAGAACTGATACATGGGGTTGATCTTGTTGAGGTCGTTGATGATAAAGTAGAGGAGAGATGATCGTACTGCCACAGGCCTGTAGTGTTCACGAGCTTCATTTATCTTCACCTCGTTGACCTTCGCCTCTAACACCTGCGCAATGCGCACACACACACACACACACACACACACACAATGAAGCACAATGAGACACCACACCCAGCAGAACACTAAACACATAAAACTCAGAATCTCTAAAAAGAACCTCTAAATTGCCCCTACGTGAATAAGAGAGTGTGTGTGTGTGTGTGTGTGTGGTGTTTAAATTACCAACAAAAGTCTTTCGGTCATTTATAAACCTATTGAAGTGTGCTATAATGCCCAAGTCTCTGATTAAAAGCACCTTCATCTCGATCTCAGCTGCTGTGTGTTTGGTACTTTCCAGTTTCTCCACCAGCATGTTGTCACCCAGGAAATTGCTCTCGGCGGCCGAAAGTCTGGTCAGCAGCTCGTCCTCCAGCTGCTTCAGCTCGATCTTAAACGTGTTCTGCTGCTTCGTCAACTCGGACTGTACACATACACTCCCAGTGTTACTCGCCTGAGCAGACGTTTAACATCCCTTTAGAATCCCTCATTACACACCACACACACACCTTGAGGTGCTCGAGGTCAGGTCTCTCCAGGTTGACAACCTCAGCAAGGAGCTGGTCCTCCAGGCCGTCCCGAGTCACCGTGAAGTTAATAAGCGTGGTCTGGGCCTGGATCTCCGGTTTGTAGTGTGGGTTGGCCATTTTAGTGTGCAGAATGAGCCGGAACTCAGGGTGGAACATACACTCCTTATCCCCAACCTTTATATACCTGACAAAAATATCCAACACAGAGGTCTAGAAGATGATTATTTACTATATTGAAATGATTAGAAGTCATGTGGAAACAGTGTGCCGTGAAACTGGACCGAGTTACGTTCATGAGCAGTTAAACAGCATATCGGTACCGTCCCCTTTAAAACAGAGACAGGACTGTCTTGTTTGGTACTTTCCTTTAAAGACAGCTTCACATTTAAGCTTCTCAGTAAAGAGCATACCACGATTCTGCTCACCAGAGTGAGGAAACATTATTTATTATCATCCAGCTAAAAGTTTCTTTGCAGCCGTCATGCTAGTGTTCACCTCTCAGCAGTGTCTCTCATATTGGCTGCCCTTCACATATGGAAAAAAAACCATGTATCCATATGTGCTCTCTGGGGTGCCGCTACGTATAAGAAAACAAGATGAATTACCAGAGGGCGCCCTTCCAGCGGAGATGCCCTATAGACTATAGCCGTGATAAAGTGGCCTCTAAGTGCTCCTATGTGCTCGAAAATGTGCCCTCTAGGGACGGTGTGTAGGAGGTGGCCTTTATATTTTTTTTTTCCACACCGTCCTCAGACAGCCTGCTACTGAGAAGTCTAGAAAAGTAATAGGTGGGCCCTGGGGTTAAAGGAGAAGTTCACTTCCAGAAGAAAAATCTACAAATAATTTCCTCACCCCCTCTTCATCCTAGATGTTCATGTCTTTCTTTCTTCAGTCGTAAAGAACTAAGGAAAACATTTCAGGATGTTTCTCCATATAATGGACTTCAATGGTGCCCGCGAGTTTGACCTTCCAGAATGCAGTTTAAATGCAGCTTCATAGAGCTCTAAACCTCCATTCCAGCCCAGGAAGAAGACTCTTATCTAGACAAACCACTGATCATCTTCTTAGGAAAATAATAAATTGTATACTTTTATGTAGTCACACCTACATCACGCGTGACTTTCCGACGTGATTACGTAGTACATAGCGTCGTGGACATGCATCCCAGAGCTAGCGCTAGACAAGCTTTTGTGGTAAAAAGGATATGATTTTTTATTTTTCTAAGAAAATGACCGATGGTTTGGCTAGATAAGAGTCTTCTTCCTGGACTGGGATGGAGGTTTAGAGCTCTATGAAGCTGCATTTAAACTGCATTCTGGAAGGTCAGACTCGGGGCACCATTGAAGTCCATTATATGGAGAAACATCCTGAAATGTTTTCCTCAAAAAACTCTTTTCTTTACGACTGAAGAAAGAAAGACGTGAACATCTTGGATGACAAGGGGGTGTGGAAATTATCTGTAGAGTTTTCTTCTGAAAGTGAACTTCTCCTTTAATGTGTGTTGGTGTGTGAACTGAAGAGAATTGATATTTGAGTGAATGTTATCTCTCACCTGCCCTTTTTGATGGTGTGGCGTCCCAGCAATGGATCGATGATTGGGTCAATAGTCTCCTCCAGGTTCTCGATCAACACAGGTTCTCCTGTTACTACTGCCTGCTCGATTACATCAACGTACCTACACACACACACACACACACAGAAACATATAAGCCACCATGCATACTATCCATCATAACGATTCCCCTCCCAGCCACACCCTCTCACCCCTTCTGCCCCAAGTTAATGACCCAGAGGCTGCTCCCGTAGCGACTCTTGAGCCACTTGATGCCCTGCAGCTGAGGGTCAATGAGGAGAGGCCATCTCTCACAGTTCAAGAGGATGGTTGCATTCTGGGTAGACATCTTATCACCGGGTAAACCCTCGTTATTCCACTTAGCCACTGTAGCGTCATCCGTTAACATGGAGATAGGATCCAGACCCTCGGCCATGGGAACAGGAACCTGAGAGAGACAAAAAGCTCATACATGCTAGTTGCTAAGCAACAGAGTTCTTTCATCACTTTAACACCTTTATCGGTGATCATATTATCATAAGGTTTTAGACCATGTCTGATCTATATATATATAAATATCCAGTCAATATTATTACATTCATAAAGAACAGCTTTAATTACTGGAACAACAGACTACTCAAACACACACACACACACACACACACCTTCTGTGTGCGTAGATATGGCATCCACAGGTTGTGCAGGAGCTCGTGTCTGTATCTTTTGGAAAAGGAGCCAGCGTAGGAGATGAAGGCTGCCGTGAGGAGAACATCTCCACAGAGAGTGGCCTCCTGCTCTCGGTACTGAGCTACAGAGTGTGCCCAGCGCACATTCTCTGACTGAAACACACACACACACACACACAGGTGGAGAAGAGTATACAGATATTCTACACATCAAAACAAATATATATTAATGCATGTCCCAAAAGGTGGATGAAACTGTAATAGAACAACAAACAATATATGCATCTACCCACACACACACACACACACACCTCCAGGCCCTTGACTAGGCGGTTGGCCAGTTGGATGGTTTTATTGGTGCGATTCACCTCCTCTTGACAGCGCAGCTTCTCAGAGGTGGCCTTTTCGAACGCTGCAGTCAGTGTGTCCAGGCTACTGTCCAACTCCTAAACACAGAGCACACACACACACACACACACACACATTTGCCAACAGAACAAGACCAAACAGAGTAGAACTAACATGCGCTGTCTTTCAAAAAGACTCCATATCATCATGAAGCGAGCCTATTTTTTACTAAGGCCAGAGAATCATCACCCTCTAATGCTATAGATATGGATAGAGAGAAAGTAAGAGAAAAAGAGAGAGAGAGAGAGAGAGAGAGAGAGAGACAGAGAGAGAGAGAGAGAGAGAGAGAAAGAGATGATCAGACAGCCTTACTGTGAGTTTTTTCCTGATTATCTCCAGTTTTTCGGCTGCCTCAACCAGATCAGCATTGGCTTGCGAGAGACACATCCTCTTTGTCTCTACCTCACAGAGTACCTGCACACACACACACACACACACCTACTGCAGTAGAATGTAGTTAAGCTAACTGTACCAGATAATGCAGGCATACACCGATCAGGCATAACATTATGACCACTGAGAGGTGAAGTGAATAAGACTGATGATCTCCTCATCATGGCACCTGTTAGTGGGTGGGATATATTAGGCAGCAAGTCAACATTTTGTCCTCAAAGTTGATGTGTTAGAAGCAGGAAAAATGGACAAGCGTTTGGACAAGCAAACAAGAGTTTGACCAAATTGTGATGGCAGATAGACGACTGGATCAGAGCATCTCCAAAACTGCAGCTCTTGTGGGGTGTTCCCGGTCTGCAGTGGTCAGTATCTATCAAAAGTGGTCCAAGGAAGGAAGAGTGGTGAACCGGAGACAGGGTCATGGGCGGTCAAGGCTCACTGATGGACGTGTAGAGCGAAGACTGGACCGTGTGATCCGATCCAACAGATGAGCTACTGTTGCTCAAACTGCTGAAGAAGTTAATGCTGGTTCTGATAGAAAGGTGTCAGAATACACAGTGCAGGACGGGTCAGGGCTGTTTGGGCAGCAACACAATATTGGGCAGGTGGTCATAATGTTATGCCTGATCGGTGTATGTCCGTTCTGTAAGTATCAGGATGCACACAAGACACATTTCAACTTGAGAACAAACAAATCAGCCTCATTTTTAACGCCTGACAAATTCATTCTATTTATTTATTTGTATGTTTATTCAATAAAACTGCAATAACAGTCGAGTAACAGTATATTCCTGCAAATGTATCTGTATATATGTGTAAATGAATTTTAATACACTTTCTGTATATTAGATTCTGTATAATTTCCATGCAGGAAAAGTGCTGAAGTGTGTATACTCACGAATATCTGCAGAGGGCAGCACAAGAGAGAGACAAGAGCTTTTAAGAGAAAGTTAGGAGAAGATTAAGAGACAATTTGCATAAATGAATGACTAAAAGTTAAAAAATATGGAAGATGTACTGTAGCATCAGCAGCAATATTTTGATCATATACCGCAAATTCTGAATATTTACAATACTCAAATATCATTTTCAGTGAGACTGTAGATGATTAGATTGTGGCTTATGAAAATTTTTTAATTAGTATCTTTTAGATTGAAATCTAGGATCTAGGTTAGTGCAAAAAGTGTCCATTGCTCCTAAATGTCAAAAGTTTTGGGACACCCCTCCAAATCAATGGATTCAGGTGTTGTTTTTCAGGGGTTGGGCTCGGGCCCTTAGTTCCAGTGAATGGAACTCTTAATGCTTCAGCTTCATACCAAGACATTTTGGACAATTTCATGCTTTGTGGGAACAGTTTGGGAATGACCCCTTCCTGTTCCAACATGACCACACACAAAGCAAGGTCCATAAAGACATGGATGTGGAGTTTGGTGTGGAGGAACTTGACTGGCCTGCACAGAGTCCTGACCTCAACCCCATAGAACACCTTTGGGATGAATTAGAGTGGAGACTGTGAGCCAGACCTTCTCATCCAACATCAGTGCCTGACCTCACAAATGCAATTCAAGAGGAACAGTCCCAAATTCCCATAAACACACTCCTAAACCTTGTGGAAAGCCTTACCAGAAGAGTTGAAGCTGTTATAGCTGCAAAGTGTGGGACAACTCCATATTACATTCATGTGCATGTAAAGGCAGATGTCCCAGTTTTGTCCTGGCTCTCAGTCTCCACTCTAATTCATCCCAAAGGTGTTCTATGGGGTTGAGGTCAGGATTCTGTGCAGGCCAGTCAAGTTCCTCCACACCAAACTCACTCATCCATGTCTTTATGGACCTTGCTTTGTGTGTGGTCATGTTGGAACAGGAAGGGGTCATCCCCAAACTGTTCCCACAAAGCATGAAATTGTCCAAAATGTCTTGGTATGAAGCTGAAGCATTAAGAGTTCCATTCACTGGAACTAAGGGCCCGAGCCCAACCCCTGAAAAACAACACCTGAACTCGGTGATATGGAGGGGTGTCCCAAAACTTTTGGCAATATAGTGTATATTGTGACGATGGAACTTTATGCAGCCTCATGGAATACCTCATGAAATCGCACAATGTTAATAACCCAGGCACAGAGTCCTGCTGCAGCCGAGGACTTAAGACGCACAAACTCCGGGTTGAAGTCTGGGTCTCTGAGATACTCATCCCTCAGCACTCGCACTGTAGCGTCGGGAATGTGCTCTTTATCGAAGTTAACCAGTGCCTGCAGGAAATCATCTACCTGTGAGGATATCATGAGCATTACACACACCACAGTGGAGAGGTTCTATGGCTTGGAATGCTCTTATGTGTGAAGAACGTATGGAGAAGTTTCGCTCACTTTGCTCATGATGACTTTAGCGGCTTTCCAACTGCGATCTTTAGGAATGCGTCCGCTCAGAGTGAGTAGGACTAGCACAGCCGCTAGCACATTGGTCACAATTACAGGTGGATTCGGGAAGGTCCGTAACTCTGTTAGATTTAGCTGCAAACACACACACACACACACACACTGATAGAAGGGTTCTCAATGATCCTGTACCACTTTTACTTTCTCTCCCTCCATCGTTCTCTCACACACACACACACACCCTGTTGAGTGTGTTGAGAGCCGCATTGGCTGCCTGTAAGGCTGGCTCGGCTTTAGCCAGGTCTTCTTCAGTCTCCTTCTGTTGCTTCGTCACCTCAGCCTGGATCGCTGCTACCTGCACATATATGCAAAAAACATTTATTCAAAGCGCCTGATATGCATAATTTACATCTACTGTGTATTTGTCTCACCCTCTGTTCCTCCGCATCAGCGACACTCTTCTCCTGGTTCAGCTTGTCTGTCTGCTGGCCTATTTTAGCAATGAGTGCCTCTGTGTCGCTGTTCCTGTGATGCAGCTCCACTTCCTGCAGCGCTAGCTTAGCCTTCAGATCCTCCACCTGAGAGCGAGACAGAGGAACAGGGACTGAATAAACAATCGAATGCACATGTTTGCACCCTCCAAAGCTACTGGGTTAAATAAGAGCGTATAGCCATGAATTGCCCAACACATAAACAACGATCATCCTAGACTGCTATGAGAAAATTACATAATGTACAGTGGAAATAATAAAACTCTTCATACTACAGCAAAAAAACTTATGAAATAAGTATTGACCAAATGAGAGAGATGGTCACCTGGGAGGCCGTGGTTAAAAGTTTCTGCAGGCCGTTCTCCAGCCTCTCCATCTTCTGGGTCAGCTCCCTCCTTTTGGTGGCCAGCAGGTTGCTGTACAGCTTCATGAACTCCAGGAAGCTTTTCGGTGTGGTGTAATTGAAGCGTTTCTCGTTCTGCTGGTACTTCACGCTCACCTCGTTAACGCAGGTGTGTGCGTAGGAGATAAACTCGCTGATAGACACCTTTACCGCAGGCTAAAGCAAGACAGATCAAGAGGCTTAAAGTCATGCGCTATGCACAACATACTGCACATTATATATACTGATCAGCCATAACATTATGACCACTGAATAAGACTGATGATGTCCTCATCATGGCACCTGTTAGTGGGTGGGATATATTAGGCAGCAAGTCAACATTTTGGACTCAATGTTGATGTTAGAAGCAGGAAAAATGGACAAGCGTAAGGATTTGAGCGAGTTTGATGAAGGGCCAAATTGTGATGGAGGATAGACCACTGGATCAGAGCATCTCCAAATCTGCAGCTCTTGTGGGGTGTTCCCGGTCTGCAGTGGTCAGTATCTATCAAAAGTGGTCCAAGGAAGGAACAGTGGTGAACCGGCGACAGGGTCATGGGCGGTCAAGGCTCATTGGGGAGTGAAGGCTGGCCCGTGTGATCCGCTATTGTTGCTCAAACTGCTGAAGAAATTAATGCCGGTTCTGATAGAAAGGGTTCAGAATACACAGTGCAGGACGGGTCAGGGCTGTTTTGGCTGCAAAAGGCGGACCAACACAATATTAGGCAGGTGGTCATAATGTTATGCCTGGTCAGAGTATACCAGGTATGATTGGTGGTGTATGATTCATTTTCCTCTCACCTCAAGGCCTTGGATGTTACTGATGAAGGTTGTGCTGACGGACTGCAATGCATGCTGGGGCCAAGGATGGAACCAGTCAATGGCTGTGCAATTCACCAGAGCTGGAAACTTCCGTGCCCGTGTACGCAGAGTAAAACCCACCGGTGAGAAACACAGGACCACCTGTCATCACCAACCAAGTGTCAACAGTGTCAAAGCAAAATAATTCAGAGAAGCAGAAAGAGTTCTGGTCATGAATTACGCTACCTTAAGCTGTCTGCGTATACGGTCAATGAAAAAGTTCCAGCAGTTCTCTCGTGTGTCCAGCAGGCCAAGGCCTCTGAGTTCCAGACGGATCGAAGCCACAATCATATCCACCTCCTCTTCAGTGAACAGGTCCGGGATGTCCCCTTCACACACATGCATTAACAGTTATACTGTGTATGTCTCTCATTTATAGAAGTCATTTCTTTATTAGTTGTAGTGTATATGGTTCGAGATACCGGATGCGAGCATGTCATTGATCAGCACGAGGAAACGTTCATCAGGAATTTGAGCATCCGTGTGCAGGAAAACTGTGCCAATGTTCTTCACTCCTACCTTAATGTAGAGAGCAGCTATATCACTCTGAGGACACACAGGGACAGTGAGAGGGAGAGGGTGTGATACTGAAGAGTAAAATATGTGTGACTATGCATGTGTGTGCTTGTGTGTGTGTGTGCGCGTTTGTGTGCGCGCGCGTGTGCGTGTGTGTGTGTGCATGTGTGTGTGTGCGTGTGTGATTGTGTGTGTGTGCGCGTTTGTGTGCACGCGCGTGTGTGTGCGTGTGTGTGTGCGTGTATGTGTGCATGTGTGTGTGTGTGTGTATGTGTGTGCGTGTGTGTGCGCGCGTGTGTGTGTGCGCGTGTGTGTGTGTGCGCGCATGTGTGTGCGCGTGTGCGTGTGTGTGCGCGTGTGCGTGTGTGTGTGCACGTGTGTGTGTGTGTGTGTGTGCATGTGTGTGTGTGTGCATGTGTGTGTGTGTGCATGTGTGTGTGTGTGCTTGTGTGTGTGTGCGCGCGTTTGTGTGCGCGCGCGTGTGCGTGTGTGTGCTTGTGTGTGTGTGCGTGTTTGTGTGTGTGTGTGCATGTGTGTGTGTATGTGTGTGCGTGTGTGTGTGCGCGTGTGTGTGTGTGCATGTGTGTGTGTGCGTGTGTGTGTGCTTGTGTGTGTGTGTGCGCGTTTGTGTGCACGCGCGTGTGTGTGTGTGCGCGTTTGTGTGCACGCGCGTGTGTGTGTATGTGTGTGCATGTGTGTGTGCGCGTGTGTGTGTGTGTGCGCGCATGTGTGTGCGCGTGTGCGTGTGTGTGTGTGTGTGTGTGTGCGCGCGCATGTGTGTGTGTGTGTGTGTGTGTGTGTGTTACCCTCAGGTCCCCAATGCCGTAGCCTTTGCGTAGAGTGATTTGAAAGACCTCAAGCATGCTGAGGAAGGCAGCCAAGCGACACAAACTCTGTTTCCCACTGCCACCCACTCCAATAAGCAGAGCATTTCCCACTGGAGACTCCAGAATACGGCTGATCCTACATCTAAAACACACACACGTTTGGATGGATAGATGAATGAACACATGAATAGAATAAATGTATAAACACACAAACATGAATGAATGAATGTGGATGGATGGATGGATGGATGATCAAGAATTACTTGAATGACTGAATGAATGAGCGAGCGGGGGAGCATATAACTTTATGGACTGATGGATATACAGAGGGGCTAATGAATATATGGATGTATTAATGAATGGACATATGAATGGGTGGATGGATGGAAGGATGGATGGATGATCGAGAAGTGTCTGAATGAATGAATGAATGAATGAATGAACATATAACTTTATGGACTGATGGATATGCATAGATAGATAGATGCATAAATAAATGGATAGACATACCAATGGATAGACTGACATGAATAGATACACAGAAATGGATGGATGGATGGATGGATGAATGATCACATAACTTTACGGATTGATGGATACACCGAGGGGCTAATGAATATATGGATGTATTAATGAATGGGCATATGGATGGGTGGAAGGATGGATGGATAATCAAGAAGTGTCTGAATGAATGAATGAATGAATGAATGAATGAATGAACATATAACTTTACGGATTGATGGTTATACAGAGGGATAGATAGATGCATAAATGAATGGATAGACATACCAATGGATAGACTGACATGAATAGATACACAGAAATGAATGAATGGATGGAAAGATGGATGGATGAATGAATGAATGAATGAATGAATGAGCATATAACTTTACAGATTGATGGATACACAGAGGGGCTAATGAATATATGGACGTATTAATGAATTGGCGTATGGATGAATTGAGGTACTGATGGAAGGACAGACAGATTTATGGGATGGATGGACAGGCAGATGTAAGGATATATATACTGAGGGATAGATAGCTACATAAATGAATGGATGGAGGTACCGATGGATAGACTGAAATGAATAGATGGGGAAATATACACAGAAATAAATGGATGGATGGATGGATGGATGAATGGTTGGATGGATGGATGGATGGACACCCAATGGGATTGATAAATGGACAAATGAACACTTACATGTGCTGCATGGCCTCCTCAAACAGCACTAGGTTCATGTTGGCGTGCAGCTCGTTGTAGTGCTCCAGCGCATCGGTCAGTGTTTTCTGCAGCTTCTCCCAGTCACTGACTTGTGAGTAACGAGGCTCTCCAACACCGTGGGCAAAGTGAGAATAGATCAGAGGCTGGTGAATAAAGATTGACTCATCTATTCCCTGCAGAAGTAGAGACACATGGAGAGGGGGATCAATTTTAAATACATTTTAGCATACATAAACAAAGTCAAACCATGTGTAACCCCCCGGGTCCTACTCGCACCCGCTCCGAGCGGTTCTCAAACCTGGGTCTCTTTGGCATGGGAGGCAGGCGCACTAACAGCTGCAGCCGCTTGAGATCGGGGAGTGAGGTTTTACCTGCACACTACCTACAGCTGGCCTCCGTTACACTCACCTCCCTAAACCTCACTCCCATCCAGGTCACGGTTCCAATGGTGACCCCCCCACCCCCACCCCCGGTTCTACTCGCACCCGCTCCGAGCGGGTCTCGGACCCGGGTCATCATGTTGTGATATGTAGTATTTAAGTATCCCTCTGACCTCAAAGTATCTTTTGCCAGTGTCCAACAGGATCTTACTGAAAAGTTCAACATCCTTCTCCTCCATCAGTTTATCCGAGTACACCCGAGAACACTCATGCAGCCAGAGGTACACCAGCTCGATGGGGTATCGCACTGTCTCAGGCTGGGCAAAAAGAATCCCCTACACACACAAACAACACACACATGAATAGTGAACAAGCAAGTTCCCTTAACTTACTCACTCACGCACAAACACACACACCTGGAAGATGTTGGAGATGTCCCTTAGGTTGAAGATGTAGTGAAAGCGGATTGCAGTAGGCAAAAAGTTCTGGGTCATTTTCTGGTGGAGGCAGATGGAGGCCTGGACAAGCGCACCCACCAAGCGGCTCACTCCATAGCTGAAGCCCCCCTGCTGGAAGTGACCACACAGTATGTTGCTGTAGATTGTATTGAGAGCCTCGGGACCTGGGAAATGCACTGCAAAAACTGAGAAATGCCTCTAAACGGAGAGGGGAAGTGGGTGAGAGAAATAGAGAGAGAGAAAGATGAAAATGATTGTTACCTCTTTGAACAGATCACCGTATTTTGAAATAATACTACAGAAAGATGGCAAATAAGCTGTTTCCA
Source organism: Hemibagrus wyckioides (assembly GCF_019097595.1). Lineage (NCBI taxonomy): Eukaryota > Metazoa > Chordata > Actinopteri > Siluriformes > Bagridae > Hemibagrus > Hemibagrus wyckioides. The sequence continues at coordinate 31,372,887 of NC_080720.1, forward strand.
CCCTAAGGTTTTATTATAGCATGTCCCTACTCATCTTATACCACAACGATTTGCCAGCACTAATTTGTTAAATGATTTTTAAGCAAGTCAGCGAATGTAGCTCCTGACCTGTAGCCGAGGGTTGACGGAGAAACTTCCAGCTGTTGGGTTCATACAGGTGACATACTGACAGTTATGAATCTCCTTCAGCACTAGTCTCTGTCGATCATACCTGAAAACACACACGGCAAAGAGATCTTCATTATTATTTACAACATATCAAATATTTTCTTCTATTACTGACAAATAAATGTGGGTGTTGGTCAGCTGCTCCCTATTTGGGGTCGCCACAGTGGATCATTTGGTCTGCATGTTTTAATTTGCCACAGTTTTTACACCAGATACTCTTCCTGATGCCACCCTCCCATTTAATCCCATTGGGATCGGCACTAAGAGTTAACTCTTCAGTGGCTGGGTTTAGCGCCCTACCCAAGACTCGAACCCGGGCCTCGGCAACAAGAGCATGGGATCCTGCCCCTGGACCACCCGGAGGTTAATGATTTAACGGCATAGTTTAAAAAAATAATCCTAAGCGCTTTAACCCTGATATATAACCCTAAATTATATGTAATTAACACATTTAATGCTATAATGCTAAGATTCCTAGTTCCTAGTGACGAAAGCAATCCAAGTGCACCGACACCTAGACACACACCAATGAGAATAATCCAGATGTTGTCTGATGAGTGTGTGTGGCTGGACTGTTCCGTAGGCATCCACTTCCGGCATGTTCAGATCATCGACAAAGTAGATTAGCTTCTTGGTGCCAGGAGGAGCAAAGTTCCTTCCTGCCCTCTTCTCTAGAGGTTTTTCCAAAACACCTGCCCCAAGACACAGAAGGCAATAAGGTGTGTGTTACACTATGTATGTGCAGACTCATGCTAGCAGATGTTTGCTTGCTCACGTTGCAGCATGGCCGAGGTGGTGTAATAATTAAAGGGTACTTTGGCCACCATGTACTCTTCCCTGTGTTTGGAAATGGTGTCCCATACGAGGATGGTCTTGCCGACGCCTGCATTCCCCACCAGCATCACTGGCTTGCCTTTCTCCAAGAGAAGCTCCACGAAATACGCTAGGCATATCGTCTCCGCCGAGTGAACCAGCACCATCTGAGCACACGCAAACAGGCTCACATTAGCTCACGTTAGACTAGAGTGAAAAGTAGTAGCGTAGTTATATTTTATGTGTGTGGGGGGGGTGAATATTTCTGATTGCAACTGTATGTGTGTGTGTGTGTATATATATAAATATGTGGGTAATACCTGCAGTGGAACATCAGGCTCCAGCTCATATTGAGGTGTGCGTTCACTCCAGGGCGTGAACTTCTTCGTGTTGGGATCAATGTAGTAATCAAAAACGGTTCCCTGAGAGGGAAACTTCACTGCCCGCATCTCCTTATTCCACCACCTGCTGAACTCACTGCGATAATCTCTAAGCTAAGAGAGAGAGAGAGAGAGAGAGAGAGAGAAGGGAAAAGAAAGAGAGAAAGAGGTTGAAATGGAAAGATGGTATGAACAGGTATGAACATTTATGCTAATACTCACATGGTCCTGAAAGAGAGCCCCTCCAAAAGCCCACACACAGGCAAACACAAAGTAGATCTCATAGAGCTCACGAGGCGAGTCAGCGGGAGTGTTTTCATCCGTTAACAAGCAGTCTAGTAAGCAACACAGAGTCTGTAGCATGCACAAACACAAAAATATCATGTCTTAGAGTAGTGTTCTATTTATTCTAATGGATTATGATAATTGAGAATAGTTTCGCTGTACCTGCACCATGCTTGCCTCGGGTATAGGTGTAATGGTCTTTAGGTTGCACCTGACCTGCTCTAAACAGTAGGGCACATACTTATCAAACAAAATGGTCAAATTGGCTCGCTCTGATTGGGCCTGACGTGTGTCAATCCAACTTGTCACATAGCTGAAAAAAAAAGGAAATGTTTAACTGAGAACCTGGGATGCATATGTAGACATTTGTTAGAATAACATAGTATTCCATTTGAGAATGGTTATAGTGATTAAAAATGTCTTAGGGCTGGTTCAGGATATAGTGAGTGGACGGGGCTAATAGGTGTCACTCACGAGCTCCAGCCCAGGTCCTGTGGGTTGACGTAAAGGATGCCTGCTCTGGATACAGTTGCAGGCGTGGCAGCCTTCAGATGACTGATCTCAAACAGCAGACGCATAGAGGATGTTAAAGAGATGCGCTCATTACTGGCCAGGGTCAGAACCTAAAACAGGCAAAACATACAATATGACATATTTTTTTAACTTAAAAAGTGATAGTGTAACCCCTACTCGCGGATCTCGAACCTGGGTCTCCAGCATTGGATGCTAAAGACTGCCTCTAGTTTCAGTTGCCAGTGTGCCTCTCAAGCTCAGGGGAGTGATGTTTACCTGCATAGTACCTACCGCTGGCCTCAATTACATTAGCGCCCCTAAACCTCACTTTCGTCTGTGTTGCAGCACCATTGTAAGCCCCCCCCGGTCTTACTCGCACCCGCTCCGAGCAGGTCTCGAACACAGGTCCCAGGCATGGGAGGCAGGCGCACTAACAAGGACACTAAACTGCAGCCTCTAGTGTCAGTCACTAGAGCGCTTCTTGAGATTAAGGGGGTGAGGTTTATCTGCACAGCACCGACCGCTGGCCTCTGTTACATTCACCCCCCCAAACCTCACTCCCATCCGGGTCACGGCACCATTGTAACCCCCCGGGTCCTACTTGCACCCACTCCAAGCGGGTCTCTGGCATGGGAGCCGGGAGCAATAACAATGAGGCTAAAGACTGCAGCCTCTTGCATCAGTCGCCAGTGCGCCTCATGAGATCAGGGGAGTGAGGTTTACCTGTACAGCACTTTCCACTGGCCTCCGTTACACTAGCAATACTTGGATTAACATGTTGTTATTATTATTATTATTATTATTAT
>NC_080720.1:31385851-31433351 GCF_019097595.1 Hemibagrus wyckioides
TACTGCAACCTCTACCCTCCCTTCCTCTTCTCCTTCATCTCTGAACTTCAGATCAGCCAGGTTATCAAAGAGCTTCAGGAGGTGTCGTGTGACCTACACACACACACACACACACCGGTAGATCCATACACACACAAAGTTCTTGCCAAACTGTGTCTTTAGATGGCAATAAATGCTCATCCATGACATTATGAGCTACCTGTCTGGGCTGCGTTCCCTTGGAAACAATCTCCAACAAATCAGCAGCGGAGACAAAGTAGAATCGTGGAAATGTCAGACGCTTTGTTTCCAAATACTCGGCCAGAGCTTTTTCACATACGGACAACCTGAAGGAAATGGAACCAAACCATCAATGGGTATATTTACATTCTCTGAGGGTTTACTTCTGGTCTTATCACGGTCGTGTCTCTGAAATCTTAGACCCTTTCTTGAAGAAGACTCTCAGTTGTTTTGTGTAACACATACTCTAGTGTACCTTTGCTGCAGAGCCTCAAGATTCTCCAGGTAACCAGGTTGGTTGGTGACTTCAATCACATTTGCAGTTTCCACAACTTTCATCATCAACTCCTACACACACACACACACATTGTTGGACACTTAAATGCATATTAATATAAAATAATGCTTAAGGCAGGCATAACATTATGACTGCTAACACATGATGTCCTCATCATGGCACATGTTAGTGGGTGGGATATATTAGGCAGCAAGGCAGCAACTGCAGCTCTTGTGGGGTGTTCCCGGTCTGCAGTGGTCAGTATCAAAAGTGGTCCAAGGAAGGAACAGTGGTGAACCGGTGATAGGGTCATGGGCGGTCGAGGCTCATTGATGTACGTGGTGAGCGAAGGCTGGCCCGTGTGATCCGATCCAACAGATGAGCTACTGTTGCTCAAATTGCTGAAGAAGTTAATGCTGGTTCTGATAGAAAGGTGTCAGAATACACAGTGCATCAGCTCTTGTGGGGAATTCCCGGTTCCCACCAAAAGTGCCAACAATGGACACGTGAGGATTAGAACTGGACCACGGAGCAATGGAAGAAGGTGGCCTGATCTGATGAATCACATTTTCTTTTACATCACGTGGATGGCCGGGTGCATGTGCATCTCTTTGCTGGGGAACACATGGCACCAGGATGCAAGGAGGCAATGTTCTTCTGGGAAACCTAGGGTCCTGCCATCCATGTGGATGTTACTTTGACATGTACCACATACCTAAGCATTTTCTACAGACCATGTACACCCTTTCATGGAAACCGTATTCCCTGATGGCTGAGACCTCTTTCAGCATTATAATGTGCGGGGACACAAAGTAGAAATGCTTCAGGAATGATTTGATTTGCACAACAACCAGTTTGAGGTGTTTACTTGGCCTCCAAATTCCCCAGATCTCAATCATCTGTGGGATGTGCTGGACAAACAAGTCCGATCCATGGAGGCCTCACAACTTACAGGACTGCTGTTAACACGTGTTAAGGATCTGCTGTTAACATCTTGGTGCCAAATACCACAGCACACCTTCAGGGATCTAGTGGAGTCCATGCCTCGACAAGTCAGGGCTGCTTTGGCAGCAAAAGGGGGACCAACACAATATTAGGCAGGTGGTCAGAATCTTATGGCTGATTGGTGTATATGTAATATACAATGGAGCTTTTCTTTTTTCCAATATTGTACCACAGAGAGTTCTTGGGAAGCTACCTGGAAGTCGAGGTGGATGCCCTGAAAAAGCTCGGCATCGTGTGCCAACTGGTTACGGATGTCCTCCGAGTTAGTGAAGATGCTCTGTAGATGAGCCCAAGTGCGCTGCACTCCCAGCCAGGTGCCGATCACCAGGTCTGCCAGCATCAGCCGCCGCTGCCACCCGCTCACCTCAACCAGGAAGTACTCCACATGCTTGCTCATCAGAATATTCTGCAGCTGCACCTGCACACACACACACACACACATACATGCTTTTTACTTGTCATATATTGGCAATGCTTGTCATATCTATGTAAAAAAAAAAAAATCTAGGTACACTATATTGCCAAAAGTTTTGGGACACCCCTCCAAATCACTGAATTCAGGGGTTGTTTTTCAGGGGTTGGGCTCGGCCCCTTAGTTCCAGTGAAAGGAACTCTTAATGCTTCAGTTTCATACCAAGACATTTTGGACAATTTCATGCTCCCAACTTTGTGGGAACAGTTTGGGGATGACCCCTTCCTGTTCCAACATGACTGCACACCAGTGACCAAAGCAAGGTCCATAAAGACATGGATGAGTGAGTTTGGTGTGGAGGAACTTCACAGAGTCCTGACCTCAACCCCATAGAACACCTTTGGGATGAATTAGAGTGGAGACTGTGAGCCAGACCAAAACTGGGACGTCTGCCTTTACATGCACATGAATGTAATATGGAGTTGTCTCCGCCCCTTTGCAGCTATAACAACTTTCCACAAGGTTTAGGAGTGTGTTTATGGGAATCTTTGACAATTCCTCTAGAAGTGCATTTGTGATGTTGGATGAGAAGGTCTGGCTCACAGTCTCTGCTCTAATTCATCCCAAAGGTGTTCTATGGGGTTGAGGTCAGGACTCTGTGAAGTTCCTCCACACCAAACTCACTCATCCATGTCTTTATGGACCTTGCTTTGGTCACTGGTGTGCAGTCATGTTGGAACAGGAAGAGGTCATCCCCAAACTGTTCCCACAAAGCACGAAATTGTCCAAAATGTCTTGGTATGAAGCTGAAGCATTAAGAGTTCCTTTCACTGGAACTAAGGGGCCGAGCCCAACCCCTGAAAAACAACACCTGAATCCAATGGTTTGGAGGGGTGTCCCAAAACTTTAAGCAAGATAGTGTATATCAGCAACTCCCTCAACACTATGATTTACATCATCAGACCTATCTGTTATACTGCTGTTTCTGTTAATCACCTGATTATCCTCCAGTGTCTCAATCAGGTTCTCGTCTGCTTTCAGTAGAGGAGTTCCGGTGCTGGTGTGAGTCTCATACGACAGAGACATCATAGACCATGTCTGCTTAATCTCAGCCAAAACCTACACACACACACACACACACACATGATTTTTGCTGTTATTGAAGCAAACAGTGCCATTCCATGCGTCTGGTGACGGCATCACCACCTTTTCGATGGCCATCTCTTTGACTGCTTTGTCCACGATGTTCTTCACTTCTTCTTCCACACGATGCAGCTGAAGCTCCAGCAGGTCACCCAGAGTCGTGTTCTCATCCATCATGAAGCTCACCTACAAACAGAGAGAGAGAGAGAGAGAGAGAGAGAGAGAGCAGTAACAGAAAATGCAGCATGATATAGTTGTACTTTACTGTATGTTTTGATATGATTAGAGCTGTGTTCTAAGTTTCCAGCCTTCATTAGAGCCTGGATTGCTTTGCCATTAAACATAACCAAGAACCAATTATTTTCAGACTTCTGGTAGTTCCCAGGATAACAAAGTCTACAAAAGGGGGTAGAGTGTTTTCGTATTTAGCTCGTAAACTTTGGAACAGTCTCCCATTTTAAAAGTAGATTAAAGACATACTTCTTTAACCAGGCATACACATAATACATCCCATAACCTTGTGCTCCAGAACATCTGATTAAATGCACATTATCATCTAGTGCTGCTAATATTATGAACAACAGCTATGCTAATTCCTTTCCACTAGTTTCCCTTTTTCCACCCATCCCGAGGCATCTGGAGATCGTGCCAGCTCCAGTAGACCTTCAGTGAGAAGAGGCCGACCCTGCGAGGATCCTGAGGCATCCAGAGATGGACCGGCTCCAGCTGGATTCTGTTTCGTGAGGATTTGGTTATTCAAAGCAACGATGCTAACTCTATGTGGACTTTGAGGATGACAACAACCTCCTAATTAATACACACACTAACCTTCTACATATGCTGTATCTGCATCACACTGTACACTGTACATGACTGCAGAAAGGACATTGTTCATAATCACACTCTCTGGTGTTTATAATCATTTATAATTACACTCTCCGGTGTCACCCAAATGAGGATGAGGTTCCCGTTTTAGTCTGGTTCCTCTCAAGGTTTCTTCCTCATACCATCTAAGGGAGTTTTTCCTCGCCACAGTCGCCTCAGGCTTGCTCACTAGGGATGATTTTATCTAACATCTAGGATGTTCTGTAAAGCTGCTTTGAGACAAGGTCCATTGTAAAAAGCGCTATACAAATAAAACAGAATTGAATTGAGTTGAACCGCACTATATGTTCAGTGCAAGATGTTTTCTCCTGTAGTATTGTGTTAAGGCACTGTGAATGAGGCAGTTGTGGTAATAATGTGTTGTGCAATAAGCGTTGGTGTAATCTTCCCACAGTGTTGTGTGTAAAGCTGTAATAGAATACGATTAAGATACTCTTACCCCCGTGGTGTGCATGAGCTGCTGCCAGTGTCGCTCTCGCACCGCTGGGTTCTGCAGTTCATTAACAGCCCTCAGTGACGTCAGTAGGTTTTTAACAGTAGACTCTAAACCGGCGTAGACGTCCCATACGCGCACTTCCTTATCTAGAGTCTTCATCTCCTGTAGAGAAAACCACAAACAGATTTCTTCTTATTTACTTCAGCAAGTGTGAAATGGTTGCTCTAGTAAAGATTTCTACTGAGGATGTTTATTTGAAGTTAGCTGCACCTTAGCAAACCTCCTGAGCTCCATGTCCATCTGCTCCACGTTGATTTCCTTCCACGGTGTCTTCCTCCAGTCCAAGATACTGGACTACACGTGCCAGGATAATACACCGGGTGAGAACCAAGACTACAAATAATTCATTTTGTATTTGTTTTTCACACAGTGTGCTCTACACCTTCACTTTCTCCATATTTTCTCAGCTGCTGTATCACATTGTGCTCAAAACTAGTTTTCACCCTGAACTATGGATATTTCTGATCTGGTCAGGACATAATGACCCTTTTTAAAATATTTGAAATGAAATCAAACTAATGAAATGACATGAAGTAGATGAACTAGATATCCTGGCTGGACATGACTTTACAGTACCTTGACAAAGATGACCATATCCCACACCGCTTTGAGGAGGATGATGTCAGAGCGGCACTGCCGGAGCTGCTTGTAGTCCGGGAAGCTGACCTCAAACAGCTTGGCGGTTTCCTGCAGTTTGCACATCTCGTTTTCCAAATGAGCCACTGCATGGTTTGTCTAAACACACACACACACACACACAAATGAGTGCTGCAATTTTTGTTTGTTTGTTTTAGTGAGGGAAGTCATGAACCAACATTCTAAGTTCTTATTAGTCAGTTGAATTGAGGAGGTTATATAATAAAAAACTCAAAAACAAGCAAGCCTATAACCAATATAATAAATCGTAACAAGAATAAGAACCTCTACATGAATAATGATTAGTGAGAAGACTTTACTAAGCCCAATATACACAATATTGCCAAAGGTTTTGGGACACCCCTCCTAATCACTGAGTTCAGGTGTTGTTTTTCAGGGGTTGGGCTCGGTCACTTAGTTCCAGTGAAAGGAACTCTTAATGCTTCAGCTTCATACCAAGACATTTTGGACAATTTCATGCTCCCAACTTTGTGGTTTGGGGATGACCCCTTCCTGTTCCAACATGACTGCACACCAGTGCACAAAGCAAGGTCCATAAAGACATGGATGAGTGAGTTTGGTGTGGAGGAACTGCACAGAGTCCTGACCTCAACCCCATAGAACACCTTTGTGATGAATTAGAGTGGAGACTGTGAGCCAGGCCTTCTCATCCAACATCAGTGCCTGACCTCACAAATGCGCTTCTAGAGGCGCATCCCCATAAAAAATTCCCATAAGCACACTCCTAAACCTTGTGGAAAGCCTTCCCAGAAGAGTTGAAGCTGTTATAGCTGCAAAGGGGCGGAGACAACTCCATATTACATTCATGTGCATGTAAAGGCAGACGTCCCAGTTTTGGTCTGTCTCACAGTCTCCACTCTAATTCATCCCAAAGGTGTTCTATGGGGTTGAGGTCAGGACTCTGTGCAGGACAGTCAAGTTCCTCCACACCAAACTCACTCATCCATGTCTTTATGGACCTTGCTTTGGTCACTGGTGTGCAGTCATGTTGGAACAGGAAGGGGTCATCCCCAAACTGTTCCCACAAAGCATGAAGTTGTCCAAAATGTCTTGGTATGAAGCTGAAGCATTAAGAGTTCCTTTCACTGGAACTAAGGGGCCGAGCCCAACCCCTGAAAAACAACATCTGAATTCAATGATTTGGAGGGGTGTCCCAAAACTTTTGGCAATATAGTGTAGAATTAGATCTAAACACCTCTGTACTATGTGTCATTTATCATAAACTTCATGTGAAGAAGTTTGAGAACACACGTTCGGTGTATTCATAAAAACAAAACAAAGGAAAAATAAATAAAGCAAAACACCTTGTCAATGAGTTTGTACGGTTCGTCGATGTTGATGCTGAAGATGAGCTCCGTACGAAACTGCTCCCGAAACTCGTGCTGTTTAATCTTTCGCAATCAGACAGACAGGAAGAAAGTCAGACAGTTTTCTGTCTGACTAAATGCGCTAAAGACGCTAAATCAAGTGGAGTTAACATCAAACATTTGTTTAAGTGCCACTGAAGAAGCACTCGCCTCGAAGCGGACACACTTCCTTCGGATGACCGCAACCTCGTTGGACTGCAGAGGAGCGACCTCGTGCTTTACAGTGAAGGCCACTTTCTTCAGATTCTTCCATTTTTCTGGCAGTTCCTGAAAATAACCTGGATCAGATAAGTCTGTTCATTTAAATCAGGACATTATATATATATATATCTTCTATCTTCTTCTTCTTCTTTCAGCTTTTCCCTTCAGGGGTGGCCACAGCGAATCATCTCTCTCCACCTATCCCTATCTTCTGCATCCTCAACACTTACACCCACTAGCTTCATCTCCTCATTTATTACATCCATATACCTCCTCTTTGTCTTTCCTCTTTGCCTCCTGCCTGGCAGCTCCATGTCCAACATTCTCCTACCAATATACTCACTCTCCCTCCTCTGAACATGTCCAAACCATCTTAATCTGTGTGTGTGTGTCCACCTCCAGCAGGGTGTAGATGTGCTCAGGCAGCTGTTGGCTGTAGGTCTTCAGCAGATCTGAGGTGGATTTGAGTGGTCTGAACTGCTGCTCTGTGTTCTGCTGTCTGTCTCTGATGGCCATCAGGTGACCCATGATGTCCACCAGACCAGCGTAATCTCCATCCTTCACGCTTTGCCCTAAACCATGCTCGGCGTTCTCGATGAAGCGTGACAAGTCCTGCACACTACAAGATGGACAGTGAGAATTAAATTCAGAACTGTTGGGAAATAATGCCATATTTCATAATAATGTCATATTTGAACTCGCAGTCCACTTTATTAGGACATTCATGGAGGTCATGCGTGTGAGTGTGTCACCTGTCGTTGACGTGGTTGAGCAGATGCTCTTTGAACATCCAGCTCCATTTCTTGATGCTGTTCATGAGGGAGAATTTAAATGGTTTGATGTCGACCTGACACCAGCCACAGAAAATCCTCTTCTCCTCCAGCGCCTGCACTGCTTCATACAGATTCTCAAACTCACTGATCTGCACACACACACACACACACACACACACACACACACACAAGCAAAAAGAAGTTATTCAAAGACACCTTTTGATGCACACTAGACACAAGAATGGGTTTTCTATGAGTGGTAATGCATGTAATGTTACACTGATCAGCCATAACATTATGACCACCTGCCTAATATTGTGTTGGTCCCCCTTTTGCTGCCAGAACAGCCCTGACCCATCCTGCACTGTGTATTCTGACACCTTTCTATCAGAACCAGCATTAACTTCTTCAGCAATTTGAGTAACAGTAGCTCGTCTGTTGGATCGGATCACACGGGCCAGCCTTCACTCCCCACGTACATCAATGAGCCTTGACTGTCCTTGACCCTGTCGCCGGTTCACCACTGTTCCTTCCTTGGACCACTTTTGATAGATACTGACCACTGCAGACCGGGAACACCCCACAAGAACTGCAGTTTTGGAGATGCTCTGATCCAGTGGTCTAGCCATCACAATTTGGCCCTTGGTCAAACTCGCTCAAATCCTTACGCTTGTCCATTTTTCCTGCTTCTAACACATCAACTTTGAGGACAAAATGTTGACTTGCTGCCTAATATATCCCACCCACTAACAGGTGCCATGATGAGGAGATCATCAGTCTTATTCACGTCACCTCTCAGTGGTCATAATGTTATGTGTGTATTTTTATAGTCGATAGATATTGGAGGAAACAGAAGAAGTGTCCTTCATTTTTATGATTCTTACTTGCTCTTTGAAGTTGTCCAGTTTGGGTGGATTCTTGGTGAGCTCGTAATCAGCGTACAGCTCCAACTCCTCTGCTGAGAGTGCGTGACCATAGAGCAGAAACTGTCTCATAAACTCCGTCCTATCTCCGGTCCACAGGTATCGATATGCGTTGAATGAATTCTGAAACTCTTTCAGCTTAGAAATAGTTGCTCGGGCACGGGTTCGAATCAGCTGAGCCAAGTCACACAGCTCTGGAACCTGGGAGATATCAACCTGCAGTGGAAAACACACACATATACATACATGTCCACCTGTAAGATAACACACAGACATACGGTATATACACACACACCTGGTAAGTCTCGGCTTTTTTGTGCTTGGCAACTCTGTTCATATATGAGGCCATTTTGAATATATCAGCCACCATTTTGTCAATGATGTGATAGAAGTTGCCCGTTTTGGAGAGGTCAAGCGAAGGGTGAAAGGTCATATCGGTGGTCAGGGTCAGTTGGATCTCGAACAGTGGTGCTGTACGCGAAGCCGAGTCTGTGTTATCGACCAGATACTGTAGGCAGCAGCGCACAGCATTGCAGAATCCGCCCAGAACCATGCGGTCCACATGCTGTGTGTAAGCCTCCCAGGACCCTGAGTCAACATCAGCACCCAGGAGGACGCCATTTTCCTGAGTGCGATGCAAACATACAGACAACATACTTTTATGATCTGATATTTTAAATGAACAGGATACACAATGCAGAAGAGGAAATGAACCTGTACGAGTGTGTGTATTCTCTCTGCTGTCTCAGAGATCAGCCTGTACTGCTGTTTGAACTTTTCCTCCACGTCAGCCATGTAAAGCTGGTCACCACGGAGACTGCTCCTGCGTGTAACACAAGCCGACTGACTGAAAACTCCCATCAGTCCCTGCACAGCGTCCAGGTTCGCCTGGCTCTTCTGTACTCGCTCAGATATGCCATGCACCAGATCATGTGTGCTGCGCACAAGGAAATATCATCACTCTTTATTATATGCTGGAAGAGTTACTGGGCAATGTCTGGACTCGCTGGACATTAGTACATATTTTCGGTGAAGATTCTTCGCTGGAAATAACAGCAGCAATGGCCGTTCTTCTATTAAAGGCATGTATAGTGATGCTGATTTGCTCTGTGTATTTATTCTAGGAACCAAGCCCAACCCCTGAAAAACGACTCAATGATTTGGAGAGGTGTCCCAATACTTTTGCCAGTATACTGTATATTAGGCTTAGTAAAATATTCTCACTGGTCATTAGACATGTAGAGCTTGAAAAGAAATATGAGGTCACCGAAGGTATACAACCTCTTGATGTAATCCCAGAGCTCTTCCTGACTCCACCTCAAGTCCTTGAGGGCGGGGCTTAGCGTCTGCCTCACTTCCTCCATCTCTGCTTCCACCAGTTTGAGCTCAACATCCAGAATAGTGCTATGGAGCTTATTGTACCAGTGAGTGACCTGAGAGAGTGTGGTAGTGTACTGCACACAAAAAAAGGGTGGAAGAAGGTGGTGTACAGAGATTGCACAAAATATGCACAAACACACACACACACACACACACACACACTTCAGAGCAACCTCACCATGTGGAGTATCTCCTGTTTGGAGTAGAGATGCAGTGCAGCTTCAGGTATGTCATGATTCCTCAGTAGACCAAGATACTTCACTTCTCTCAACACCGAGGTCAACTAACAAGAACACACACACACACACAGAGGGAAGTCAATATAAAATCAGAAAACATGTGTATGTGTGTGTGTGTGTGTGCGTTTAGATGTGTGTGTTTCTTACAGCAGGGTTAAAGTTGACATGGTACAGTCCATTCTCCTGCTCCAGCGAGAGCAACGGTTCATTCATGTGTGTGTGGCACAGTTCATCCAATCCCTCACACCAGGTAGTGTACACCTCTTCATCCAGCTGATCCAGGACTTCTAAAACACACTCGCATGCTTGCAGCACCTGTTCCGCCTCAGGACTCTCTAACGGCCTGACACACACACACACACTATATAGCTGCTATAATCATAGCATTGATGTTCAGTATAAATCTGACAAACAATAGACTGTAGGAACAGTTGTAGAGAGAGTGTGTGTGAGAGATAAACATACATGTGTGTGAGGTGGTTAAGGTTGCTGCGATTGCTCAGAATTCTCTCTCGGAGCTCCTGAGACCATTTCAGGTTTCCGGCAACAGGTGGCATGTTTTTACTGAGAACTGGGCAGCCATTTTGCCACTGGACAAAAACACACTCAAACCTCAGTAACGGTCAGAATGAAAGTAGAAGAAATGTTTAAACCAAATGCCAAAAGGTTAAACATGTCAGATATTCCTATTTATCTGATGATGTTTGATCTAAAAACACACACTCACGTGCTCACACACTTACTCTCTCCCTCTGATTGTCCAGTATATGCTGGCAAGTATTGACCTCTTCCTGAAACATGGCCAGAAGGAGGGAATAGTTTGGAGCAAACATCTGGTGAACCCTTGGCCTTTCTAACAAAGTCCCAAAGATCTGCAAGAGCTACACACACAAACACACACACACATACACACACACACATAACACTAATTCAGTATTCCCTAGCAAACATAACTCCATATATAATCACACTGCTAATACAACTATGAGTGTGTGTGTGTGTGTGTGTGTGTGTTACCTTGAAGGCAGACTCCAGGCTGGAAAAGTGTTGGAAGGCCAGACTCAACACTGTCCCCAATCTCTGGTCAAAGTCATGATTCTGTTCCACGATGCGTTTGTAATCGTGCACAAACTCCTAAAAACACATGTAGAACATAGCAGTGTTAAAAAAAATCCCCTGTAAATACACTGTACTGCCAAAAGTTTTGGGACACCCCTCCAAATCATTGAATTCAGGTGTTGTTTTTCAGGGGTTGGGCTCGGTCACTTAGTTCCAGTGAAAGGAACTCTTAATGCTTCAGCTTCATACCAAGACATTTTGGACAATTTCATGCTTTGTGGGAACAGTTTGGGGATGACCCCTTGACTGGCCTGCACAGAGTCCTGACCTCAACCCCATAGAACACCTTTGGGATGAATTAGAGCGGAGACTGTGAGCCAGACCTTCTCGTCCAACACTGGTGCCTGACCTCACAAATGCACTTCTAGAGGAATGGTCAAAAATTCCCATAAACACACTCCTAAACCTTGTGGAAAGCCTTCCCAGAAGAGTTGAAGCTGTTATAGCTGCAAAGTGCGGGACAACTCCATATTACATTCATGTGCATGTAAAGGCAGACGTCCCAGTTTTGGCCTGTCTCACAGTCTCCGCTCTAATTCATCCCAAAGGTGTTCTATCAGGTTGAGGTCAGGACTCTGTGCAGGTCAGTCAAGTTCCTCCACACCAAACTCACTCATCCATGTCTTTATGGACCTTGCTTTGGTCACTGGTGTGCAGTCATGTTGCAACAGGAAGGGGTCATCCCCAAACTGTTCCCACAAAGCATGAAATTGTCCAAAATGTCTTGGTATGAAGCTGAAGCATTAAGAGTTCCTTTCACTGGAACTAAGAGGCTGAGCCCAACCCCTGAAGAACAACATCTGAACTCAGTGATATGGAGGGGTGTCCCAGTACTTTTGGCAATATAGTGTAATTAGCATTAATATGTCAGCGTATTGAGCCTTTCTTAGTATTGACAGTCAGTGTGTTTCACTGGAAGTGTGTGTGTATGTGTGTGTGTGTGTGTGTGTGTGTGCACTACAAAACCTCTTTACTGTAGTCCAAAGGGTCATATTTGCTTTCCTTGAGGATTCTCCAGCTGTCATGAAACTCGTCGTTCATTCTGTAAACCATCTCACTGAGAATTTTTCCTCTAGAGCCACCCAACTCCACACGTTCCAGCTTCAGGAAGTCCAACGCTGACACAAACAGCTCCTAAAACACACTCTCTTTGTTTAAAATTCTCTTTTATTACTCCTTCAACTCATTCACATGACTGATGAATTCCTACGCACACTGAAAACAAAGATCTCAAACATGTAAATGATTCCGTTTTAATCACCTCACCTCAATCATGAGCAGCCTCTCCATGATGAGGTCAGTACGCTGGAAGATGATCTGTGAGGGGAAATCCCAGGGTTTGACAGGACGTCCCAGCTGACCGTAAGGTCCCGTCGAGGTCAGTCTGTCTCTGTACTGCTGGAAAGTCTGTTTAAATGCTTTAAAGACCTGCAGTGCCCTCTGCACACGCTCTACACCCTCCTCCAGCTCCATCTTAAAAAGCTCCTCTGGGATCAGATACACCATGGCCTTTACACACACAAACACACAAACACACACACACACACAACAGCTGTGTACTCTTTCACACTCTAGCACAGGAAACATTAAGAGATATGATGATGAAATATTGTACCATTATAATGAAGCTACAGTCAGCTACAGCAGCACACACTCTCTCCTCTTCTCTCTCACACACACACACACACACACACCTTGTCAATAAGCAGGTTGCAGAACTCAGTAAGGAGTGTGACGATGCGTGATGGGGAGCAGTAAAAGTGTGAGTGTGTCCAGATGAGCGCGAGGGTGTGAAAGAGAGCCGGGAAAAGCGGCTCCAGTTTGGTGAAGCTCCGCTCCTCAAACGCCACAATGAGCTTTCGCAAGGGTTTCAGGTGCAGGTCAATGTCCTCAGCCTCCACCACCGCTAACACACAAACACACACACACAAGCAATATAAACAGCAATTACGATACAGTTACACTGGTTAATTTCTTAGCAATGTGTGTATAAGGTGTAAATAAATGTTAAGCATTACCTTGGTTTACTTTTTGAATGATGTCATGAAAAGAGGTGGAATAACTGCTGTTGATCCTTTGCAGAATCTCAAGCACCTGGTTAACTTTTGGATTTCGCAGCTGCACACACACACACACACACACACACACACACACAAAGAAATGATTCCTCAATGGTTGTTTGAATTGGTTCTTTAGTGCTGGAACCCTAAACCTGATAGTTATACTCTCAGAACCACACACAGAACCCATGCTAACTACGTTTAGCTAACAAAAAAACCCTAGACTAACCTTTATTTTCTAACTCTATAGATTCCTAAGAATACTACTCGAACCATCTGTTATAGGGCGCTATGTAAATGTTTAGCATTCCACCCAGACACACAGTACGAAGAACTCTTTAGGGTGATAGATGGCACTACACTTTCTTCTTCTATGTTCTAACAATAAATGAAAGTTAGACCCATCTAAGAAGAAGATGGAGGAACAGACAGAACACATGAATTGCAAATGTGTTGACCTGTTTCTGGATTCCTTGCAGATTTTCTTTTTGATGAGCCCAGAAGTGCAGCTCTGCTGTGGGGCCTACATGGTCTCCCTGACGCAGGAGCTGGGAAGAGTCTCGCTGCAGCACAGAGCCCATTTGCTGACTCCACTCTATCACCATGGTCTCAATAGAATACAGCAAAGCCCGGTCTACCAGACACAAATCAGAGCTACACACACACACACACACACACACACACACACACACACACATACACACACACACTTCTTAAGAATACCTGCTTTTTAACTCCACTGGTCATTTTATCATTTAAAACTACCACCCCAAAGTTGACTGTTTTTCAGTAACAGCACATCCTGCTGCGTTTTATTCCTCTTGCACCACAGCAACAACTTTTTCTTAACTAATTAAAAAAACATCGTACTTTTTCTCCATTTAGAGTTATGTTTAATGTTATAGAACATACATCATGGCAGCTATAAAAAATTGTTCCCTGATCAGTCTCTCTCTCTTATTCCTGTCTCTTGAATTTATTAAAACAAAAATAAAGAACATTGTCATGCTACCAAGAAACCTATAAGCTCAACATCCTCTATTTGTAATTTCTGACTTTCCAGTGCGGAGCTCTGGCCCTGTATATGTGTAATTTTCTGACCGCAGGATTGTCTTCCAACTAATATCGGCTCAGTGGTGTTTTCTGGCTACTGACGGTCAGGGTAGAGGATACCGGATAAACTGTGCGAAGTAACAGAGTAACGATAGACCTGTATGTGACACACAAACCTGAGCTGCTGCTCATCTCTCCTGTCCACACTCAGAGGCAGAGGAAGCAGTGTCCGTCCCTGAGCACGACCCTGCAGTGTGACTGCCCGACTGCGCAGCTGCTCCAGATGTTTGCGTATGTCCTGGCCCAACACTCGTGGCCAGCCGGTCTGATTCCAAGGGTTTGCCAGGACTGAAAGCAGAACCTTCACACACACACACACACACACAAATGCCAAAATCATGAAGTCAGGTTTAAAACTTCCAAATACACAAACAACTGTGCAAGCCTTTCCATAATCAAATGCCAGCATCTGATCTCCACAGTAATGTCAGCCTGGGTGAGTTAAACTAATAAAAGCAAGCTTTACTTTCACACTGGAGCTACTATGCTAAAATATTAATCTTCATCCATAGCTAGAAACTAAAGAACGCTTATGGCTGCTTGTTTAGCTGCAAGATACACTATATTGCCAAATGTTTTGGGACACCCCTCCAAATCATTGAATACAGATGTTGTTTTTCAGTGCATAAAGCAAGGTCCATAAAGACATGGTTTGGTGTGGAGGAACTTGACTGGCCTGCACAGAGTCCTGACCTCAACCTGATAGAACACTTTGGGATGAATTAGAGCGGAGACTGTGAGCCAGGCCTTCTCGTCCAACATCAGTGCCTGACCTCACAAATGTGCTTCTAGAGGAATGGTCAAAAATTCCCATAAACACACTCCTAAACCTTGTGGAAAGCCTCCCCAGAAGAGTTGAAGCTGTTATAGCTGCAAAGGGGCGGAGCCAACTCCATATTACATTCATGTGCATGTAAAGGCAGACGTCCCAGTTTTGGTCTGGCTCACAGTCTCCACTCTAATTCATCCCAAAGGTGTTCTATGGGGTTGAGGTCAGGACTCTGTGCAGGACAGTCAAGTTCCTCCACACCAAACTCACTCATCCATGTCTTTATGGACCTTGCTTTGTGCACTGGTGTGCAGTCATGTTGGAACAGGAAGATCCCCAAACTGTTCCCACAAAGTTGGGAGCATGAAATTGTCCAAAATGTCTTGGTATGAAGCTGAAGCATTAAGAGTTCCTTTCACTGGAACTAAGGGGCCAAGCCCAAGCCCTGAAATACAACAGCTGTTTAGTAAAGTTCAGGATAAGAAAAATGTTAGAGGCAGTTTATATCAAGTTATTAAAGGATATATGTATTACTTTAAGAAAAAGAAATGGAAACAGAATTCCATTGCATTTCCATAATGATAACAAGTGCATTTTATTTTATTCAGTTATTACAGCGATCCACACCATGCCCATGTTTGTGTTCGGGTAAATGTACCTGGCCAACGAGGACGGGGGCGTGGTCCAGGGGTTGCGCCGGGACTTCACTGAGCCACAGCTGGGAACGAAAGGAGCTTCTGGGAACGCCATGTCCAGGTTTCTTCAGCAAACACAGCATCTTGGTCCTCCATGGAGATGAGCTCTTTTGGGGCGAGAACAGGGGTGTAGCGCTTTCAGATGTGAAAGCACCGGAAATAAGCAGCGACTTATTTCAGCACCAAGAGCAGGTCAGTATACAGGACCATGGTCATCTTGGTATGATTTTAGAAACATAAACAAAGGGTCTGTTTCGATCATGAAGCTATGTCTACATCTACGCCTTCCAAAGCTGCCTCTAACACACACTGAAGACAAATCCTAAACTGTTTATATTCTCTGTATATGCTCACTACACAGGGTACGACATAAAGGAGCCTATATAGTCTACATACACCAATCAGGCATAACATTATGACCACTGAGCGGTGAAGTGAATAAGTCTGATGATCTCCTCATCATGGCACCTGTTAGTGGGTGGGATATATTAGGCAGCAAGTCAACATTTTATCCTCAAAGTTGATGTTAGAAGCAGGAAAAATGGACAAGTGTAAGGATTTGAGCTTTGAGTTTGATGAAGGACCAAATTGTGATGGCGGATAGACCACCGGATCAGAGCATCTCCAAAACTGCAGCTCTTGTGGGGTGTTCCCGGTCTGCAGTGGTCAGTATCTATCAAAAGTGGTCCAAGGAAGGAACAGTGGTGAACCGGTGACAGGGTCATGTACGTGGGGAGTGAAGGCTGGCCCGTGTGATCCGATCCAACAGACGAGCTACTGTTGCTCAAACTGCAGAAGAAGTTAATGCTGGTTCTGATAGAAAGGGGTCAGAATACACAGTGCAGGACGGGTCAGGGCTGTTTTGGCAGGGACCAACACTAATATTAGACAGGTGGTCATAATGTTATGCCTGATCTGTGTACACTTCTATGTATTGATTTGATCAGCTCTCACCTGTTCATCTCCTATATGCAGCGTCCCTCCCGGCCCAGTGAACAGAACGAGGCGCTCGCCCCAGCCCTGATCTAGAAAGTCAAGCAAGGCCTTCTGGTTCTCCTCTGCTCCGATGAAGCGGTTCCACTTGTCCGTCTTCAGCCGCAGAGCCGTGAATACCTGCTCCTTTACGAAGTCCACTCGCTCGTCTGAGAGTGCGCTGACCTTCAGCTGCCCGGACGGTACACGAACGCCTCCCTCCGTCATGCTGAACTGAAGTACAGGAAGAGAAGTGTTTCTTTATATAGTTTTAGACACAAGACCAGACCAAACCTCTTACCTTTACTTACTTATGTCCACTTGCTGTCCTGCAGATGAGCGTGTGTGCTCACTGAGTGGAAATCGAACCCCTGGCGAAGGTTCAGGTCACCATGGTGACGGACGGCAGACCGGCTTTGTGTTGCTCAGGTGTAACGGTCATCTGCTGCCAATGAAACCTGAGAAATGTGAGCATCCTAAGTATCATATAAGCACCACCCACAGCGGCTCATCTCCCACTATATCTTCTTAAATTAAAGGAAAAACTAAAGGCAGAATACTGAGAGATGCTAAAATAAATTAAACAGTAGTTTTATAGTATCTAATCTATCTTATATTCATGTAATATATACAGAATATAGCCCTATTCGGATGTTATCAAATTTACATGAGGTCCTGGAGGAATTTGCTCTTTTACAGGGGCTTTTCTGTGATTATTTTCATTGAGATCAGACATGTCTGTGTTTCTGTCTGCCCTTCTTTGAGGAATTTACAGGACAAATGACCTACTCTTTCTCTCCGAATTTAGTTTCAGTCCAGTCCAGATACGTCAGCAGTCCCTATGCAGCAGTCACCTGACCTTTTTCCAAAAAACTGCTGCAAGCATTTTGCAGGCTGATTAAATATCAGCATTTTTTTTGTCCAAACTTTATACTATAAAGTACTTTTAGTTTTGATGATTATCTGCTTCACTTCCAGTTCCATAAATACATCAATCAGGCATAACATTCTGAGCAGTGAGAGGTGAAGTGAATAAGTCTGATGATCTCCTCATCATGGCACCTGTTAGTGGGTGGGATATATTAGGCAGCAAGTCAACATTTTGTCCTCAAAGTTGATGTGTTAGAAGCAGGAAAAATGGACAAGCGTAAGGATTTGAGTTTGACCAAGGGCCAAATTGTGATGGCTAGACCACTGGATCAGAGCATCTCCAAAACTGCAGCTCTTGTGGGGTGTTCCCGGTCTGCAGTGGTCAGTATCTATCAAAAGTGATCCAAGGAAGGAACAGTGGTGAACCGGAGACAGGGTCAGGGGCGGTCAAGGTTCATTGATGCACATGGGGAGTGAAGGCTGGCCCGTGTGATCCGATCCAACAGACGAGCTACTGTTGCCTTCTTGTCCAGCATCAGTGCCCGCGCTTCTGGAGGAACAGGAAGGGGTCATCCCCAAACTGTTCCCACAAAGTTCGGAGCATGAAATTGTCCAAAATGTCTTGGTATGAAGCTGAAGCATTAAGAGAGTTCCTTTCACTGGAACTAAGGAGCCAAGCCCAACCCCTGAATTCAATGATTTCGAGAGGTGTCCCAATACTTTTGGCAGTATAGTGTATGCGTCAACTCTTTAAACTAAACATTGAAATGAGAGCCAAATCGGATATCTGCATGCAGTATTTCTGGGAACATGACAACATTTTTGTTTTATCTCACTAGAGATCCTAGTGAGAAAACATCTGGTTACAGCTGCTGTCCTTTAATGAATAGAAAATGTAAGCTGTGGTAAATTTATAACCCTTTGGAGTGAACAGACTCTATAACTCTGCTTCTTCACACCATCCTGTCATTTATTATTACTCTTTATAACATCATAAACGGTGGTGCCAAAATAATTTCTTATTTCTTATAAAACCACTGGCTGTGTTGAAGCATTCCATTCATTAAGCATACCCTCTACACACACACACACACACACCAGTGCACCTCTTTAGTAATCAATGAACATTAGGTATCAAAGGTTATAGGAAGTATTTGGAGTTTAATTGTAATTCCATTTGAAAAAAACAAAAACAAAAAAAACAAACAAAAGTATAAAAGTAACATAAAATATTACACATTTAAAAAGTACTTAAATCGAGGAGTCCATGATACAACAGAATCAGTTATATACTAAAATAAATGATGGCTATAAACAATCGTGGGGAATGGAGAGGAAACAAATGCAAAAGGAAGAAAACAAGAAAACATCATGGAGAGAGAGAGAGAGAGAGAGAGAGAGAGAGAGAGAGAGAGAGAGAGGAAAAGAAAAAAAACTTTTGAAAATAGTATTACATGGACAACCGAGTTGCATACGGATGACAGGATAAAAGTCAGAAATAAAAAACAGACAAATCCTCCAATCATGATAGAATTCAATACACAAGAGTGAAATGAAACGTGATGAAAGAGTGAAGACGTGTTTGGACCGAGGCTGGGGGGAGGGAGGGAGAAGGGCGTGGGGGGGGGGCAGAGAGAGAGAGAGAGAGAGAGAGAGAGAGAGGGAGGGAGGCAGAGGGGGAGGGAGGAGAGAAAGAGAGGGAGAGAGAAGGACACAGAGGGGGAGGAGAGAGAGGGTGGGAGAGGGAGAGAAAGAGAGAGACAGAGGGAGGGGAGGGAGGGAGAGAGATAGAGAGAGATAGAGAGAAAGAATCTCTCCTCTGAGGACGTCGCTTCCCTCTTCAACTGCCAAATTCATATAAAATATTACTCTTTATTCCTCTCTCTCTCTCACCTTACACACACACACACACCTCATGTACCATATCTTTCATACCACACTCATATCATCATCCCCTGAACAATTTGATCAAAAGAAAGTAAAAATCCATGCAAGTCCAGCATCATATACTACAGAGAATGATATGATACAAAATAAGGCATTTCTGTGTTAGTGTGTATTCATATATACTGTATATGCATGTATACGAGAGAGTGTGTGTGTGTGTGTGTGTATGTACCCACACCACATTTAATGTCTCTGCACCCCCCCCGTCCCGTTTGTACAAAAAAAGACTGCTACAGAGCATAAATTGATAATTCATTTTTTAAAATATATATTCATATATATATTTATATTTTTCCTATATATAAAAATTGATAATGAAAAGCCAGCTGTGAAAGTGGGTGGGGTTTTTTCTTTTCTTTTTTGGGGTCACTCCATGACCTCATTGGCAGACACAGTGACCAGCTGAAGCGGGAGGTCAGAGTTTGAGAGGTGGTCTTGAGTGCCAGCCTGAGGCAGGTTGGTCAGGATGAGTGTGGCCCCGCCCCCGGTGATGATGCTGTCCTGAGGGGCGGTGGCTTCCGTCTGCCCTGCTGCAGGGGTGGAGTTTAGCCCTTTTTTGTTCAGGTGAGTTTTAATGTGTTTGGCCAAATGGTCGCTGCGCATGAAGCGCTTTGAGCACTGTGGACACACAAACTTCTTCTCTCCTGTGGACAGAAGATACAGCAGATTAACGACATATTATATTAAACATATAAACTGTATATGTTTCTTATCTGACAAAACACATGTCCCTGCAATTGATAAATCAATCTCAAGCCCCACCCATGCCTGTTTAAGGCATTATATATTTAATGATTTCTAACAATGACTGAGAGGAAACAAGATATGGTGGTGAGGGAATGACTGTTTATAACTGCTGTAAGTCACTTGTTTCTCAAAGTTACTAAAAAAAAGGCAGCTCATCATAAACTGAAGACTTTCATGCAGAAAAAACCTGGGCACTGTGATCATTCTGAATTTCTTCCAGCACTATTGTCAGAGCTGCTGTTATAGAAAAGTAATCAACCCCTTCTGATCAAACACAATCGAGACTTCACCTTTTAACCATTGACCATCATAAGGCTAGTGTGATGAGTGTACCTGTATGTGTCCTGCGGTGACGCTGAAGCTCATCGCTGCGTGTGAATCTCTTTCCGCAGTAACTCCAGGAGCAGATGAAGGGCCTCTCGCCCGAGTGCCAGCGCAGGTGAGCACGCAGGTGAGACGTTTTACCGTACACCTTCCCACAACCAGGGATGTGGCAAATGTGCTGCTTCTTCTTGCCCATGCCTGAGCCTCTACACACACAGAGACACACACACACACGACAATGAAGCTACTGTTCTAAATTTGGCTATCAAATGACTGCGTGTGTGATTCACACAAAACATTGTTATTGGAAGAATGTTTCCATAGACTTTCAAACAAAAGTATTGGGACACCCCTCCAAATCACTGAATTCAGGTGTTGTTCTTCAGGGGTTGGGCTCGGCCCCTTAGTTCCAGTGAAAGGAACTCTTAATGCTTCAGCTTCATACCAAGACATTTTGAACATTTTCATGCTTTGTGGGAACAGTTTGGGGATGACCCCTTCCTGTTCCAACATGACTGCACACCAGTGACCAAAGCAAGGTCCATAAAGACATGGATGAGTGAGTTTGGTGTGGAGGAACTTGACTGACCTGCACAGAGTCCTGACCTCAACCCCATAGAACACCTTTGGGATGAATTAGAGTGGAGACTGTGAGACAGACCAAAACTGGGACGTCTGCCTTTACATGCACATGAATGTAATATGGAGTTGTCCCGCCCTTTGCAGCTATAACAACTTCAACTCTTCTGGGAAGGCTTTCCACAAGGTTTAGGAGTGTGTTGACCATTCCACTAGAAGCGCATTTGTGATGTTGGATGAGAAGGTCTGGCTCACAGTCTCTGCTCTAATTCATCCCAAAGGTGTTCTATGGGGTTGAGGTCAGGACTCTGTGCAGGCCAGTCAAGTTCCTCCACACCAAACTCACTCATCCATGTCTTTACAGACCTTGCTTTGTGCACTGGTGTGCAGTCATGTTGGAACAGGAAGGGGCCATTCCCAAATTGACCAATGTCTGACCAATGAAATTGTCCAAAATGTCTTTAAGAGTTCCTTTCACTGGAACTAAGGGGCCAAGCCCAACCCCTAAAAAAAAAAATAAAAAAAAAAACCACCTGAATTCAATGATTTGGAGGGGTGTCCCAAAACTTTTGGCAATACAGTGTAGGTAACTATGTTTAATGAATATTTCAATTAGTATTTATTATCAAATCTTATATATTAAAGAAGGAATCATTTACGGTTAACTCATCAAAATGAATCATGAGGTCTATTACACACTGACACCCTGCATGATGGCGAGAAATGGCTTTTCTGTGTGTGTGTGTGTGCGCGTGTGTGTGTTACCTCCCCCCGGCTTCCTTGCAATTAGGGCAGGTACAAGCCACTCTTCTGAGCCTCTTCCCCTCCTGTCCTAACCCTTCCGTCTCCTCATCTAGCATTCGTACGCGGAGGTGTGATAGGTCGCTGGTGTTCAGGGTGGAGTCTCCGCTCAGTGGCCAATCGTCAGAGTCCGGTTCCTCCTTGATGTGAATGTCTAAGGATAAAGAAGATCCGAGTGCCAATAAGTTCGTTAAGAAAATGTACAAACTAGTATAGTTCCTCCATCACAGAAGGTGAGCCTCTGGACATGTGAACAATCTAGAAACTGCTGATTATAATCAATTAGGCAATATAGTTATTAATGAAAATATTAAATTCTTTCAAATATATTTAACGGCTTGTCCATGGATAGGACCAATCCTACTAATGTGCTTATGAAAAAAGCTTTTAATATTCAAGTTTAAATCATTTAACACTGATTATCAAATTTGTACAAAATATAATTGAAGACGTTTTTCCTGGGATTAATCTGGGATTTGTGTGGGAAGCCATTCTGCATTAAGAAAGATGTAATACAAAAACATCCATTCAAACCACATAAAAAAAGGACAAATATCAACAGGTGTGTACCTGTGTGTGTGTGTGTGTGAACACCTGTGTGTGTGTGTGTGTGTGAACACCTGTGTGTGTGTGTGTGTGTGTGTGAACACCTGTGTGTGTGTGTGTGTGTGAACACCTGTGTGTGTGTGTGTGTGTGAACACCTGTGTGTGTGTGTGTGTGTGTGTGAACACCTGTGTGTGTGTGTGTGTGTGTGTGTGTGTGTGAACACCTGTGTGTGTGTGTGTGTGTGTGTGTGTGTGTGTGTGTGTGTACGTACACCTGTGTGTGTGTGTGTGTGTGTGTGAACACCTGTGTGTGTGTGTGTGTGTGTGTGTGTGTGTACACCTGTGTGTGTGTGTGTGTGTGTGTGTACACCTGTGTGTGTGTGTGTGTGTGTGTACACCTGTGTGTGTGTGTGTGTGTGTGTACACCTGTGTGTGTGTGTGTGTGTGTGTACACCTGTGTGTGTGTGTGTGTGTGTACACCTGTGTGTGTGTGTGTGTGTGTACACCTGTGTGTGTGTGTGTGTGTGTGTGTGTGTACACCTGTGTGTGTGTGTGTGTGTGTGTGTGTGTGTACACCTGTGTGTGTGTGTGTGTGTGTGTGTGTACACCTGTGTGTGTGTGTGTGTGTGTGTGTACACCTGTGTGTGTGTGTGTGTGTGTGTACACCTGTGTGTGTGTGTGTGTGTGTGTGTGTACACCTGTGTGTGTGTGTGTGTGTGTGTACACCTGTGTGTGTGTGTGTGTGTGTACACCTGTGTGTGTGTGTGTGTGTGTGTACACCTGTGTGTGTGTGTGTGTGTGTACACCTGTGTGTGTGTGTGTGTGTGTGTGTGTGTACACCTGTGTGTGTGTGTGTGTGTGTGTGTGTGTGTACACCTGTGTGTGTGTGTGTGTGTGTGTGTGTGTGTACACCTGTGTGTGTGTGTGTGTGTACACCTGTGTGTGTGTGTGTGTGTGTACACCTGTGTGTGTGTGTGTGTGTGTGTGTACACCTGTGTGTGTGTGTGTGTGTGTGTGTACACCTGTGTGTGTGTGTGTGTGTGTGTGTGTACACCTGTGTGTGTGTGTGTGTGTGTGTGTACACCTGTGTGTGTGTGTGTGTGTGTGTACACCTGTGTGTGTGTGTGTGTGTGTGTGTGTACACCTGTGTGTGTGTGTGTGTGTGTGTGTACACCTGTGTGTGTGTGTGTGTGTACACCTGTGTGTGTGTGTGTGTGTACCCCTGTGTGTGTGTGTGTGTGTGTGTGTACACCTGTGTGTGTGTGTGTGTGTGTACACCTGTGTGTGTGTGTACACTTGTGTGTGTGTGTGTGTGAACACCTGTGTGTGTGTGTGTGTGTGTGTGTGTGTGAACACCTGTGTGTGTGTGTGTGTGTGTGTGTGAACACCTGTGTGTGTGTGTGTGTGTGTACACCTGTGTGTGTGTGTGTGTGTGTGTACACCTGTGTGTGTGTGTGTGTGTGTGTACACCTGTGTGTGTGTGTGTGTGTGTACACCTGTGTGTGTGTGTGTGTGTGTGTGTGTGTGTACACCTGTGTGTGTGTGTGTGTGTGTGTGTACACCTGTGTGTGTGTGTGTGTGTGTGTGTGTGTGTGTGTGTACACCTGTGTGTGTGTGTGTGTGTGTACACCTGTGTGTGTGTGTGTACACCTGTGTGTGTGTGTGTGTGTGTGTGTGTGTGTGTGTACACCTGTGTGTGTGTGTGTGTGTGTGTGTGTACACCTGTGTGTGTGTGTGTGTGTGTGTGAACACCTGTGTGTACACCTGTGTGTGTGTGTGTGTGTGTGTGAACACCTGTGTGTGTGTGTGTGTACACCTGTGTGTGTGTGTGTGTACACCTGTGTGTGTGTGTGTGTGTGTGAACACCTGTGTGTGTGTGTGTGTACACCTGTGTGTGTGTGTGTGTGTGTGAACACCTGTGTGTGTGTGTGTGTGTGTGAACACCTGTGTGTGTGTGTGTGTGTGTGTACACCTGTGTGTGTGTGTGTACACCTGTGTGTGTGTGTGTGTGTGTGTGTGTGTACACCTGTGTGTGTGTGTGTGTGTGTGAACACCTGTGTGTGTGTGTGTGTGTACACCTGTGTGTGTGTGTGTGTGTACACCTGTGTGTGTGTGTGTGTGTGTGTGTACACCTGTGTGTGTGTGTGTGTGTGTGTACACCTGTGTGTGTGTGTGTGTGTGTGTACACCTGTGTGTGTGTGTGTGTGTGTGTACACCTGTGTGTGTGTGTGTGTACACCTGTGTGTGTGTGTGTGTGTGTACACCTGTGTGTGTGTGTGTGTGTGTACACCTGTGTGTGTGTGTGTGTGTGTGTGTGTACACCTGTGTGTGTGTGTACACCTGTGTGTGTGTGTGTGTGTGTGTGTGTGAACACCTGTGTGTGTGTGTACATCTGTGTGTGTGTGTGTGTGTGTACACCTGTGTGTGTGTGTGTGTGTGTGTGTGTGTGTGTGTGTACACCTGTGTGTGTGTGTGTGTGTGTGTGTGTGTACACCTGTGTGTGTGTGTGTGTGTGTGTGTGTGTACACCTGTGTGTGTGTGTGTGTGTGTGTGTACACCTGTGTGTGTGTGTGTGTGTGTGTACACCTGTGTGTGTGTGTGTGTGTGTGTGTGTACACCTGTGTGTGTGTGTGTGTGTACACCTGTGTGTGTGTGTGTGTACACCTGTGTGTGTGTGTGTGTGTGTGTACACACCTGTGTGTGTGTGTGTGTGTGTGTGTACACACCTGTGTGTGTGTGTGTGTGTACACACCTGTGTGTGTGTGTGTGTACACACCTGTGTGTGTGTGTGTGTGTGTACACCTGTGTGTACACCTGTGTGTGTGTGTGTACACCTGTGTGTGTGTGTGTGTGTGTGTGTGTGTACACCTGTGTGTGTGTACACCTGTGTGTGTGTGTGTACACCTTTGTGTGTGTGTGTGTACACCTTTGTGTGTGTGTGTACACCTGTGTGTGTGTGTGTACACCTGTGTGTGTGTGTGTACACCTGTGTGTGTGTGTGTGTACACCTGTGTGTACACCTGTGTGTGTGTGTGTACACACCTGTGTGTGTACACCTGTGTGTGTGTGTGTACACACCTGTGTGTGTGTGTACCTGTGTGTGTGTGTGTACACACCTGTGTGTGTGTGTGTACACCTGTGTGTGTGTGTACCTGTGTGTGTATTCTCCATGGTGTGTTCTGCCTGTGAGATGGAGTTGACCGTGACTGTATGCAGGTTAGGGATGTGTCCAGCAGGCATGCCTGTGCCAGGCTGCCCGAGTGCCAGCGTCTGCACAGGGGCGATAGTGATCTGCGGTGATGCCATTCCACCAGCACCAGGTATATGCAGGTTCTGTAGGTTCTGCACACCCTGCACTTGGAAAGTCTGCCACTGGATCTGGCCTGTAGGCGAGACTGTCTGTGCCTGGATTAAAAAGGTGCCTGCGTTGAGCAGCTGAACGCTTTGTAGCGTCTGTGCTGCACCATCTGCCGCCTGCGCAGGCACCAGCTGCACCACCGGGTCTGTGTTTGCAGGCACAGCACCAGGCACGGAGGTAGGCACGTGGTTCTGTTGGATGAAGGACGGATCTTGCTGACCAGCCGAAACAGCCGTAGCTTGGGTCAGAACCCCTGTGCCATCTATCGTCTCGGGAAGCGAGGCGGCGGTGGAAGTGGAGGTCGATGTTGGCGGAACGAATGTGTTGTTGGCATTGTTGGTTTTATCCAACGTGTTCTGGACCACGCCGTCACCCGTCATAATGAGCTGACCGTCAGCTGTGACGCCTGTAGCGATGGTTTGAGCTCCAGCCAGGCCCAGGGACTCCAAGTCGGCGTTGCTCAGGCTGTTAAGCGGCACAAACGTGATGTTCCCCGGCAATCCGACTGGCACGTTAGCCACCACTTGGCCCTGACCTGCATACCCACTCCCTGCCAATGAGACGCTGGGGATCTGCTGCACGTGTCCAGTCTGTGCCAGCAAACCCTGCAGGTCGTTGGCATTAGTTGTGGAGATGCCTTGCGTTCCATCAGGCAGTATTGCGATGTCCGTACCCAGCGTGGCGCCATCGCCTGTGGACGTAGTGTAACTTAGTGAGGCCGCATCTGCACTCTGGAGCTGTGGGATGACCTGGTACTGGATGCCGTTGGCACTGACACCGTCTGTCCCGGCAGTGACAAACACAGGCTGGCTCTGCCCTGATACAGTCTGCAGTGGCACTACAAACTGCCCATTGGTGCCCACAATCCCTCCACTGGGTAAGTGTACCACACCAGAGTCCTCTTTACCGGTGGAAACCGGGGTGAGCACCTCCCAGCGGTCAGACGAGCCGGTGAGCTGGATGGACGCGAGGTCTGTCGTCTGCTTTGGAAGAGAAGCAAAACGAGTAGTAATGAGTTACATCAGTAATACACTGCTATTAGAGCAGAATAATCCTTAATAATCACATCATGAAAGCAAGCATAAAATGGAGGTGTGTATAATTCTGAGCACATGTATTACACACCATTGCAAAAACTCCAGGCAGAAATACCTGGAAGGGTTTAGTTCTGATATGGTGCACGCTACGCTGCCCCCTAGTGAACACGCTTGTGCTACATGCACACGCTTATGCAAACACTCACAATGACTGCAAATGTTCAAAGCCCCACAGGCACAAAGGTTGAAATGGTCACTAAGGGTACAATAATGCGTGTGTGTGTGTGTGAGGCGTTACACATTATACATGTATCCCACTCTATATGGTTTCGTTTAGATGAGGTTTAGATTGTAGAATCATAAACTCATTATGAGTTAAGGGTAAATAATAAAAATTTGAACTCATTTGAATAATACTATTTGATTTAGTGCAAAGAAATGATTGGTTAATACTAATAACTGCTGGTTAATAATTGCTTGTTATGGCTAGATGACAGGACAACACATGACCGTCACAATACATTTACATCATGATGCATCATTTCTTAGAGAATACTTGAACCGGCGATTATGAAGAGAAGAAATGAACGCAGAACAAAAGGGTTTTATAAACTAGATTTTTTTTAGGAATGCTACATGTGCTCGGTGGAACACGGCCAAAGTTCACGTTTCCTTGTTTAGTTACGTGTTGTGTGAAAGCGAAATCATCAGTGCCATCTGAAAAGGCCACATTAATCCATTATTACACACTAGGGATGCCACAATACTCAATATAATATTGAACCGTTCGGTACGACCTCCACGGTTCAATACACGTATGTTTTTCCTTAAAACAATAATAACCATGTGTTTTATTACTCTCTGAACCGCCTGTTTGTGTTTGCCTGTACTGTATGGCTACGCGCTGAGACAGACACACCTCCCCACGAGTAAACATCCAATCAGTGAGCGCTTAAGTTAGGGGCGGTAACCATGCTTGCAAAGCTGGTGTCAGATTTCAATCTAACCGTGGAGAGTGGTGAAGTGAGACAGAAACACGAGGAAGCGGCTCCATCTCTCAGATCTGTGGTGTGGGAACATTTCAGATTTGTTGTTGACTCTGATGCCGATTAAACAAAAATAATGACTGTGTTTAAGCACTGTTCCACACGAGTTACATACTCAAATGGAAATAGTTCCAACATGACCACACATCTACAGCTCCATCACCCAGAGATATCACTGTGTGGAAGCGGGAGGGCAGAGCAGGTAACACAGGGGACTGTAGCTTTTTGGGTTCCTATCTGATTCCTTCCAGCATTCAGACACAACTGGTTCAGAGAGACACAAAAAATAATTATAATATAATAATTGCTAAAGATTTGCAGCCGTTTTCTGTGACACGGCCTTTTTTCCCCCGAACTCTATGAAAAAACGCGCAAAAAATCGGAAACGAATCTTTGCTCTAATAGATATTTGGACCTCGGGGGTAACAGAGTTGTCTCACCATGACTGGTCATTACATAGCGGATTGGGAATAAAGAGCGCCGTACTCCAAACCCGTCTCCTGTAATAAAGTCATACAAGCACTAATTTTTAGATCTCACTATTCTAATTTTCTAGTAAAATAAAGAGAATTGCAACTAAAACCAGTTTTTCTTCTTAACAAACTTATTGTTCCTGTCACCTAAGCAAAAAATAATGGAAAAAAAAACTTTAATTTGCCAAGCCATCCGAACCGAACACTGTGGGTAAAAAACGCAGTACGTATTGAACCGTGGGTTAACTGTATTGTTGCATCCCTATTACACACTATGATGAGTTATAACAATTGCTAGTATCGACGACGAAGCTTTTCTTGACGTTTTAATAGCAAACATCTGCAATCATATTTCCATACTATAACCCTTTTTTTGGTGGCTTAGCGGTTAGCACGTTCGCCTCATACCGCCAGCATCCTTGGTTCGAATCTCGCTCCCGCTCACTGTGTGTGTATTGCGTGCTTGGTGGGTTTCCTCCGGGTACTCCGGTTTCTTCCCACAGTCCAAAGCTTCTAGGCTGATTGGAGTCTCTAATCACTCCAATGATTAGATCATTGGAGTGATGCCTGTGATTGTGTGAGTGAGTGAGTGAGTGAGTGAGTGAGTGAGTGAGTGTGTGCCCTGCGATGGGTTGACACTCCGTCCAGGGTGTATCCTGCCTTGATGACCGATGACGCCTGGGATAGGCACAGGCTCCCCGTGACCCGAGGATAGATCGGATAAGCGCTACAGACAATGAAATGAACCCTTTCCTTGTGTTCTAGCAAGTTCTAACGCATCGTGACTAAGATTAAAGTTTTAAGATCTCAATATTACAACAATCATGATACATTTTTAAGAGACAGAGGTCAGTATTTTGTTAAATACTTTAACTGTGCGTGAACAACTAGTGGTGCTAAGTCTAAGTAATAAAATCCTATTTTTCATCGAATCTCCAGCTCCTTGTGTTCCAGTGGATTCTGGTGTATGTCTGCTCATGAATAACATGAATTAAAGAAAAGTCATGACGATATACTAACATCACCATATGACTATTTATGTTGAATATTGGATTTTGAATCAGGAATCAAGCTTGGTGGTGCTTTATCATGTAAATGTGCGTATGAATGTAATGTGAAGTGTACTGTGTAAGTGTGTAAGTGTTGTAATATCAGTGTGGTTTCTCGTCAATAAGATTAAGGAACTGGAACGGGCTTTTCAACAACAGAGACTGACCAGACTCTAAAAAACAAGAGTGTGAGAGGGTTTTTTTTACCTGGGGTGTGTGTTTGAGACAGACAGAATGGGGGGAGAGGGAGAGAGAGAGACAGACAGAGAGGGAGAGGGAGGGAGAGAGAGAGACAGACAGAGAGGGACAGTGACGGAGAGAGAGAGACAGACAGAGAGGGACAGTGACAGAGAGAGAGAGACAGACACAGAGAGGGACAGTGACGGAGAGAGAGAGGGACAGACAGAGAGGGAGAGGGAGGGAGAGAGAGACAGACAGAATGGGGGGCAGACAGACAGAGAGAGAGACACAGACAGACTGGCGGGAGAGAGAGAGAGAGAGAGAGAAAGAAAGACAGACAGACAGACAGAGACAGGGGAAGAGAAAGAAAGAGAGAGAGAGAGACAGACAAAGAGAGAGACAGACTGGGGGAGAGAAAGAAAGAGAGAGAGACACAGAGAGAGAGAGCGAGAGAGACACAGAGAGAGAGAGCGAGAGAGAGACAGAGAGAGAGAGCGAGAGAGAGACAGAGAGACAGAGAGAGCGAGCGAGAGAGAGAGAGACAGAGAGAGCGAGCGAGAGACAGAGAGCGAGAGAGACAGAGAGACAGAGAGAGCGAGCGAGAGAGAGAGAGACAGAGAGAGCGAGCGAGAGACAGAGAGACAGAGAGAGCGAGCGAGAGACAGAGAGAGCGAGAGAGAGAGAGCGAGAGAGAGAGAGCGAGAGAGCGAGAGAGACACACAGAGAGAGAGAGAGCGAGACAGAGAGAGAGAGAGAGAGAGAGAGAGACAGACAAAGAGACACACAGAGAGAGAGACACAGAGACAGAGAGTGAGAGAGAGAGAGAGAGAGACAGAGAGACACAGAGAGAGAGAGAGAGAGAGAGAGAGACAGAGAGTGAGAGAGAGACACACACAGAGAGAGACACAGAGAGAGACAGCGAGAGAGAGAGCGAGACACACAGAGAGACACAGAGAGAGAGAGAGCGAGAGAGAGAGACAGAGAGAGAGAGAGAGAGAGAGACAGACAAAGAGACACACAGAGAGAGAGACACAGAGACAGAGAGTGAGAGAGAGAGAGAGAGAGACAGAGAGACACAGAGAGAGAGAGAGCGAGAGAGAGAGACAGAGAGAGAGAGAGAGACACAGAGAGAGAGAGACAGCGAGAGAGAGAGAGAGAGAGCGAGAGAGAGAGAGACACAGAGAGAGAGACACAGAGAGAGAGAGAGCGAGAGAGAGAGAGAGAGAGAGAGAGAGAGAGACAGAGAGAGAGACACAGAGAGACACAGAGAGAGAGAGAGATAAAAAAGACATAAGTGTAGGTAGAGGAGTGAGGGTGACCCCGTGGCCCGGTCAGTGCAGGTGAAAGCGGGGTAAAGCGCCGGTGTGCCGAGGCTGTCCGACCCACAATGGGCGGGTTTATAAAGCCTAAGAAAGTGGGTGGCCGTACAGACTCGAAGGCTCACGGGAAGCGGTTTTGACTTTCGGCTCCCCCGAGCGCTTATATTCCCCCTCAGCGGTTCATTACAAAAAAACAAAAACGCTGAAGAAGCTCAGGGGGAAATTACCTGGTCCGAGGCGGAGGTGGTGCTGGTGTCTGCGGCAGGCTGCATAAAGTCGCTCTGACTGCCGTCCGCGTCCAAGGCAGCCATTTCCTGCTGCTTCACTGGCTGTTCTGGGGCTGCAGGGAAAAGAGACAACAAACACAGCGAAATTTAATTTCTCCTCGACTTCCACACTACATAATAAAACAATAAGAAGGACTTTAACTACAAACAAAGACATTCAACTAAAACCCGCAGCTTTACTCCTTCTCACACTTTTTTTTCCCGCTCGAACGGAGTGTTTTACTTTGTTAAAAGTCTAGGCTAACTAACTAGCCTAGCTAAGTGCTACTAGCCTAGCCGCTGAGGGGAGAGAAAAAAAAAGAAAGATTAAAGACTTTAGCTAAGCTAGCTGTGCTAAAGGTTGCTCCAAACTCACCGGCGCTGCTGTGCTTCGATCGGTTTAAGTGTTACGTACCAGTCATAGCGCGAAAGGCTAAAAAAGATCAGGGCTATCTGTTCATTTAAACTCCAAACATGATTGTTTTAATCAAAGGCGGGCTGGGATCGGAGATTCGGGTCGATTTTTTTTTTTCTTTTCTATTTTGATTGACGGTGCGGGAAACGCGAGAGGTGGAGCTTACTGAGCTCGGACCGTGGACGTCGCTTTCACGTAGCAGAAGTCCCGCCCCTTTTCTTCTCCTGTTCTTTGTTTTGAAACGACTGGCTGAGCGACACGACTCTCGCGACTCCGATTGGTCGGCGGCGGATGTCAGTCAAATTTACGCCACGAGCGCTTCCTGTTTGTTGTTTGCCCGAATAGACAGATAAAGCTCTTCGACGTGGTTTATTTATTTATTTATTTATTTGGAAAAGCGAATGAATTCTACAGCAACGAATATTTCCTTCTATATATATATATATATATATATATATATATATATATATATATATATATATATATATATATTTAGTCTTAATAAGTGCCCGAAAAGACAACACAATCGAATACTTTTCTTCTAAACACTCCGTGGCGTACTTTTATGTGGTTTGGGACGCGGCCAAAAATGTGTGTGTGTGTGTGAGAAAAAAGTTCGTCTCGTGAGTGTTTTCAGGAACCATGTGTGATTAAAATACACAACTTTAATAACAGAACCATTTAGAAAACACACGCACACCCAGGCACTAAAAGGTGTCAGTTTACTCTCTCTCTCGAGTAAACAAACTAGTTTGCGGAAACAGCTGCAGGACCCGGATGTGTCCACACTGTAATAACTACTTTATAGACTCCGAAGTAGCTTATTATCCATTTATACCTACAGAACAATTCTCCCTCTCTCAGGGCAGACGTCCCAAAACTTTTGGTCTGGCTCACAGTCTCCTCTCTAATTCATCCCAAAGGTGTTCTATCAGTCAAGTTCCTCCACACCAAACTCACTCATCCATGTCTTTATGGACCTTGCTTTGGTCACTGGTGTGCAGTCATGTTGGAACAGGAAGGGGTCATCCCCAAACTGTTCCAACAAAGAGCATGAAATTGTCCAAAATGTCTTGGTATGAAGCTGAAGCATTAAGAGTTCCTTTCACTGGAACTAAGGGGCCGAGCCCAACCCCTGAATCCAGTGATTTGGAGGGGTGTCCCAATACTTTTGGCAATACAGTGTATATAACCTGAAGATTATTTTTCTTCCTTTAGTTATAGGAAAGGCACACTTTTCACATGAGGATATCATTTTAATTAGGAATTGAAATATTAATACAGTGACCTGTGTGTGTGGCTGTTCGAAAGGGAAACCGATTCAAAAAGCACATCATCTCCGTCCGCTGGCTTTGTATGACCCCACCATGTCTCATTTCCACAGCGCCGTCCGACATTCAGCACTGCGCAACACCATTTATATGAAGATACATTTTATTAATGATGTCTCAGCCAAGAACCCAAAATCTGACATGATCCAAGTATTCTGAATCGGTTTTATCCACAGAGATTCCCCCATGTTTTGCACATTTTCCATTTCCGCTATGGAAAGAAAAAAAATAACTTGAGACACACAGTTCTGGTATGGAGAAGTGTGTTTATTAGCTTTGGGCGTCTGCTTCTGCCGTGTGACATGCAGCATTTAATTGTGAAGCCATAAAATAAACCCCAGATATCAGACATGAGGCTCAAATAACAGATGCCAAAAAAAAAAAACAACAACCCACGCACACACACAGTAACAGAGTGTGTGTGTGTGTGTGTATGAACTGAATGTTCCAAAGCCAAACGTGAATGAACCTCAAGGGTAATTCCTCACATCTGCAACATAACTCTCCCCTCCGTTCCACATGGTACAGTCCAGCCAGTCTCTGACAGGCTTAACAATGACATCATTTCTTCTTGGGCTGATTGGGTGTGTTGAATTTGAAGAAGATGATGTCTCCATCCTCCACCACATAGTTCCTTCCCTGCTGCCTGTACTTTCCTGCAGCCTGTCCAGAAATCAGGGACGATATAGAAAAACAAAAAGTTTGTTATCAAAAATGATATGGACGAAGAAATGTCACTGAAATTGTTTAATAACATGTTATAACTTCTTTCCTTATCCTCTCAGCTATAAGACATGATAATGATCATAAGCCAAAGATAAAGCCGTTGATCTGACCTTAGCAGCAGACTCGCTGCCCTCCTCTTTAAAATCCGAATACTTCATGACCTCAGCCATGATGAAGCCCTTCTCGAAGTCTGTGTGGATCTTCCCAGCCGCCTGTGGTGCCTTGGTGCCTTTCTGTAGGTTAGAACATCACAGAAACACACACAGGACTGAAAAATCAAGCAGATTAGACCATTAACATAACATGTAGGGTTGGATAATAACAGCTAAGAAGATCATCTTGACCTCAGGCAGAACCAAAATATAGTGTGTGTCGTTACCCTGATGGTCCATGCGCGTACTTCATCAGGCCCCGCAGTAAAGAAATACTCCAGCTGCAGTGCTGCGTAGCCGCTCTTTATGATCTTGGTCAACACGCTAAAGCATGAACATATATGCAGTTGATTATGTTAATAAAGTGTGAACATTCCAAAAAAAAACCTGTATAGTATACACTGATCAGGCATAACATTATGACCACCTGCCTAATATACTGTTGGTCCCTCTCATTTTGCTGCCGAAACAGCCCTGACCCGTCCTGCACTGTGTATTCTGACACCTTTCTATCAGAACCAGCATTAACTTCTTCAGCAATTTGAGCAACAGTAGCTCATCAGTTGGATCGGATCACACGGGCCAGCCTTCGCTTCCCACATGCATCAATGAGCCTTGACCACCCATGACCCTGTCGCCGGTTCACCACTGTTCCTTCCTTGGACCACTTTTGATAGATACTGACCACTGCAGACCGGGAACACCCCACAAGAGCTGCAGTTTTGGAGATGCTCTGAACCAGTCGTCTAGTCGGCATCACAATTTGGCCCTTTTGGTCAAACTCAAATCCTTACGCTTGTCCATTTTTCCTGCTTCTAACACATCAACTTTGAGGACAAAATGTTGACTTGCTGCCTAATATATCCCACCCACTAACAGGTGCCATGATGAGGAGATCATCAGTCTTATTCACTTCACCTCTCAGTGGTCATAATGTTACACCTGATCAGTGTATACCACGTTCTTTTAGTTATTTGGTCACTTATATTTGTTTAATCTAAAGTAAAAAATGAGTGGGGTAAAGTTCAAAAAGAAGAAGCTCTCTGGCTCACAGACATAGTCTGAATATTATCATGAACATCTGATTATATTCATAACAGTATTTAGTATTCTGTGCAAAGTATTGTTTCACAAACTAGGAGATGGAGCTTCAGGTTGATGTTGTCTGTTTATTATTCACTGTAATAACAGCCGTTATAACTATACTCATCTTCACTGGCTCTCTGACCGCATAACATTCGAAAACCCTTGATGTACGTGAATTCTCATTACGCAAATCACATATACCACACCATAAAATGTCACCACTGGCTGTAACACCTTTAACAAACCTCCTTAAAAGTGGGGGAAAAAAAAGAAAAAGTAACATGTGAAATGTTAAAGCTAACCTCTGAGTTTTATTTTCCTCGCAGAACTTCTGTCTCTCCTCATCGCTCATGTCCTGGTATTTGTTCTCGAAGCCTCCGCTGAACGGGATGACCAGAGCGCCGGGGTCGTGAGCGTCTACCCACTCCTTAATCTTCACCAACCTGCAGGGAAAGACGCAGTGATTACTTCCAGTGATGAGTATGATAGAAAAATAATTTATTTGGGTGGAAAAAGTCTGCTTTTGTTTAGTTATACCTGATAAACAACGGATATACAAAGAAAGAAGGCGTATGTACACTATGTTGGCAAAAGTTTTGGGACACCCCTCCAAATCATTGAATTCAGGGGTTGGGCTCGGCCCCTTGGTTCCAGTGAAAGGTACTCTTAATGCTTCAGCTTCATACCAAGACATTTTGGATAATTCCATGCTCTTTGTGGGAACAGTTTGGGGATGACCTCTTCCTGTTCCAACATGACTGCACACCAGTGACCAAAGCAAGGTCCATAAAGACATGGATGAGTGAGTTTGGTGTGGAGGAACTTCAGTGTCCTGACCTCAACCCCATAGAACACCTTTGGGATGAATTAGAGTGGAGACTGTGAGTCAGGCCAAAACTGGGACGTCTGCCTTTACATGCACATGAATGTAATATGGAGTTGTCCCGCCCTTTGCAGCTATAACAGCTTCAACTCTTCTGGGAAGGCTTTCCACAAGGTTTAGGAGTGTGTTTATGGGAATTTTTGACCATTCTTCTAGAAGTGCATTTGTGAGGTCAGGCACTGATGTTGGACGAGAAGGCCTGGCTCACAGTCTCCACTCTAATTCATCCCAAAGGTGTTCTATGGGGTTGAGGTCAGGACTCTGTGCAGGCCAGTCAAGTTCCTCCACACCAGACTCACTCATCCATGTCTTTATGAACTGCTTGGTGTGCAGTCATGTTTGAACAGGACGTTTCAGGAACTTTCTGTTCCCACAAAGTTGGGAGCATGAAATTATCCAAAATGTCTTGGTATGAAGCTGAAGCATTAAGAGTTCCTTTCACTGGAACTAAGGGGCCGAGCCCAACACCTGAATTCAATGATTTGGAGAGGTGTCCCAAAACTTTTGGCAATAGAGAGAGAGAGAAACTGTTCTTGTAAGACTTTTTCAGTCATTAACCAGAAAAGCTTACCAATTACCCAGAAGTAACCCAAGGAGTATTGTCATAGCTTTTACTCCATACCTATGTACACCAAAAAATCTAATCTAATCTAATTTAGGTCCAAATCTCTAGAACACAGTGTTTCTCTAGCACTAAAGCACTCTACAAGACAAGTTTACACTTCAGCTCAGCAGCAGACAGCTACAGAAAACGCTCCACGGCATGTTCGATTCACTTCCAGCATTGCAAGTCGACTCAGAGTCAAATCGACTCAAACGAGCGAACAACTCACTATCCGGGATCCACCAGTGTTATACGAAATCATCCCAAACCACCACAACTCACCATTTGTTCTTTTTCCTGAAGTAATCTTTCTCAGAGAGATTCACCAGGTAAATCATAGGCTTGGACGTCAGGAAGAGATGTTTATTCAGCACCTCGATCTGAAAAAGATTAAAACAATTAGTTTTAAAGTGCAATTTCACTCACAGGATCAGTCACTGGTTCTCTAAACACAGATCTGTCCAGTCTTGTGTTTATTACATCTGCTGCTATATTTATATTTATTTCTATTTTGCACTACTTCAACCGCTGCTATTGTATACAATACATATACAATACATGCAATACATGTTGTCAGGTCTCAAAGTTGTACATCATCTCATTTTATTTCATTCCATTTACATTTCATTGCACATGTTCTTTTTCTTTTTTCGGCGCTAAGTGTCCTGTGTTTTTGTGTTGTCTTAGAAGCAGAAAAAATGGACAAGAGTAAGGATTTTGACCAAGGGCCGAATTGTGATGTCTAGACCACTGGATCAGAGCATCTCCAAAACTGCAGCTCTTGTGGGGTGTTCCCGGTCTGCAGTGGTCAGTATCTATCAAAAGTGGTCCAAGGAAGGAACAGTGGTGAACCGGCGACAGGGTCATGGGCGGTCAAGACTCATCAGGGAGTGAAGGCTGACCCGTGTGATCCGATCCAACAGACGAGCTAGCGTTGCTCAAATTACTGAAGAAGTTAATGCTGGTTCTGATAGAAAGGGGTCAGAATACACAGTGCAGGGCTGTTTTGGCAGCAACACAATATTAGGCAGGTGGTCATAATGTTATGCCTGATCGCTGTATGTAGAAATATAAAATAAAATCACCTCTTTGTCGTTCCATTCATGGTAGAATCGGACATGCTTCTTCTCGTCAACCACCCATGACTTGATTTTACACATAATGTCCTGTTTAAAAAGAAATACAACAAGAAACAAAGGAATTTAGAAATCTGGTATTCATGAAAATTCCCCAAAACCTTTGTATCCCACTCACAAGAAGAGTCACTAAGAAAACCACGACTTGTTCGACTTCATCTTCTTTGATTACTGCACTTTTATATCTGGAGTACGAACTGGGTAGTGAATGACATTTTCCAATTACTCTTGAGAAAATGAGAAAAAAATAGCCATTAAGCCCCTTGAAGTTTGGGTTTGGGCTTTTAAGAGAACGAAAACCTCAAAATTAACCCATTTTAGTAAAAAAAAAAAAAAAAAAAGCCCAAAAGTAACCCAAACTTTCATGGCTAAGATGGGTTTTTTCTCTTTATTTGGGTTACAAAGAAGGTTATTTCAGAGTAGAGTTAAAAAAGAATTTTTGGGGTGTCAATAATTCTGGAATTTCTGAAAAATATATATATGTATTTTTTTTAAGCATAAATTTTGTGCTTAGTTTGGCTTAAGCAAACACTTCCACACAACTAAAAACTGATAAACATAGCCCACTGTGTGTGTGTGTGTGTGTGTGGTTCACTCACAAATTCAGGTTTGAGTTTCTTGTCTCCGCCCCTCACAGCCGTCTTCTCCAGCTTGTCTATGATTGGCCCGATCATCTCCTCGTCCTTCATCCTGAGCTCCTCGTGGATGATCTCAATGTCCCTAACCGGGTCCACGCAGCCCTCCACATGGATGATGTCTTCATCCTCAAAGGCTCCTGCACATTCACACACGCATGAAAACATTACATGTAAATTAGTTATCATGGCGCTAATGGAACATAGACCGCAATTTTTGGCTTCCTTTAGTCCATTAAAGAACACACACACACGTGTTTACCACACCAATGTTGATTACTGCCCTATTTCCTAACAGCACTCTTATCCTCTAATACCACAAGACATTGGCAAGTGCGTGAAAAATGCCCTCATACATCAAACATGCAATCAGACTGGTGGACTCACGTGTCATGTGAAAAATCCCATCACAGGCGCTGATGTTCGAGAGGAAGGCGTTTCCCAAACCCTGTCCGGCGTGAGCTCCCTTCACCAGCCCGGCAATGTCCACTACATTCAGAAAGGCCGGGACCTTACTGTGCACACACACACACACATTGTTCAGGAGTGACGTTACTGCAGTGTTAAATGAAAAATACCCAAGCATGTTGCTCCACCAGTTTTCCCAGCTGTGCAGCCTGCACATCTGTTTTCCATGTAGATACCTGGCAGGCTTGTGATACTGGCACAGGAAGTCGAAGCGCTCGTCTGGAATAGGCACGCGACTTTCGTTCGGCTCGATGGTGCAGAAGGGAAAATTCTCCGCCGCTGCCTGGCTCTTCGTCAGCACGTTGAAGAAGGTCGATTTACTGAAAACGACATGGAGACAGAGCACTGAGTTAGCAGTGGGTCAGCAGACAGCCACCGAACACTTACTTTAAATGAAATTTCGGATCGAGGTGAAAAAAAAAATCTCGATGCAGATGATGAGCCTCGTTTTCGGCGGCTAAGAGGCTGTCACTTGTTTGCTGGCATTTTCTTAAGCGAATGATGTGCTGAAGAAACCAACCCATTGAGATCCGACACATTTAGCTCAGTCATATCCTCACTCGACAGATCCCTGCCTTGTTTCAGTGACCTCATTTTATCCTGGCAAAGGAATTTACGGCAATGGAAAAAAACCTTCCCAAATGATCTGAATATCTAAGACTAATAAATCAGACATCCTTCATTTCTATAATGTTTTAATCGATTAACGTTTCCAGGGATCTTATCACTAATCAAACTAATGTCCACAAACAAAAATGACTTTCGACCCGACCCGTGACCTGACCATGACGACTCTCCGAGTCTTTGTTTTGATGCCATCCTTTCAGCTAAAGTGATAAAAACAACTAATCTATCAACACTGACAATGAAAAGAGTCACCATCTAATTTCACCAAGCTCGCCGTAACACAAACATCATCACTTCGGACACGTGAAATATCCCATCAATTAAAATTCTTCCTGAATTCAGAAATGGCATTAATTCTGGAATCTATATCGAGATACAGAGATCGGTAGATCCATCGGTAAACAATGATGCAGAAACAGACACACTAACAGCCAGGTTTAAAGCCGATTTCATTAATCAGAAGAAAGCAAACAATAACAACAACTCCCGTCTGCTGCTGCCCTACGACATAACCTCATGTGTTTGATCGTAAATGAGTGACCACGCAAGGCATTTCCGAGCTGTCAAGACGCGCAGACAGGACTCAGAAGTCTCAGACACACGTGCACGTGAAACCCACCCCACATTCGGTAATCCAACAATCCCGATTTTAAGCGAGGTCCCGAATCGTCCGATCAGAGGGGGTGGCTTTGGTCCATCTCCTCCCTTCTTCGGAGGCATCTGGAGAAAGAAAAAAAATATATTTAAAGATCCTCAGAATCGAACGGTAATTACGAGAAGACATTTTAACTTCACTTGATATGATGAGAAGACCTTTTTGGGAGCCATGACTGAAAGTCAACTCTCTTTTCCCTTCATGAAACTATAATAATAATTCACAAGTAGACATCTTTACACAGTCTTTCTTTCTGGCTCTGCTTGTCATTTCAGCACAGCGAGCTGGACATGATGCCCAAAATAGTCTCCACAGCTCTGGTCAGGTCAGCAGGGGTGTAGGATGACCACCAGGCTGGCTCGCATGGCTAAATATAACCCAGATTTCATTAATAACACCTATCATTAACTCTAATGTCACTGCTACACTTTCTCAGAAGGAGGATCTCTCTCTCTCTCTCTCTAGATATTTTCATCCAACATTACTCAGCTAGTTCCATTCATTTGCACACAGCTAGCATAGTTAGCTTCCTAGCCACTGTTAGCACTCTGACGCAAAATAACGTGTATATTCCCCCCAAAAAAATGACAGGTGCGTGCAAAGGCAGAAGTCTAACAACGTTCATGTTTTTGTTTCACCTTGAATTAAGGCTATGTCTGATTATGAAGGAGGAATTTCAGTGTGCTGGACGGGCTCACGCGCTTCACACACTCCGGGGC
Organism: Hemibagrus wyckioides; assembly: GCF_019097595.1. Lineage (NCBI taxonomy): Eukaryota > Metazoa > Chordata > Actinopteri > Siluriformes > Bagridae > Hemibagrus > Hemibagrus wyckioides. Next base: position 31,426,536 of record NC_080720.1, read on the forward strand.
GACGGCACGAAAAGAAATCCGGATATAGAAAAAACGGGGTATACTCTTTCCATTGGTCAGAGCGGCGCGTGACGTCACGACGCCGGGAACGACGTTTCGGTCGCTAGCCACGCACGAGCTAACGTTAATTATTGTTTGTTTTGTTTGTCAGTTTGTTTGTTTGTTTGTTTGTTTTTACCATTTCTAAAATCTAAAAACAAATTCCAGATTATCTTTGATGGTGTTTAAAGCGATTCTATTCGTATTTTTATTCGCTTCATTGTAGTCTTAAGAGCTACGTAGTAATCGTCCTAGCAGTTCACATCCGGGTATTTAATGCTTATTCCACACACAGTGGTATCCATAAGTATTGGCACCCTGTACATCCGGGTATTTTGATACTTATTCCATACACAGTGCTATCCATAAGTATTGGCACCCTGTACATCCGGGTATTTAATGCTTATTCCACACACAGTGCTATCCATAAGTATTGGCACCCTGTACATCCGGGTATTTTGATACTTATTCCATACACAGTGCTATCCATAAGTATTGGCACCCTGTACATCCGGGTATTTTGATACTTATTCCATACACAGTGCTATCCATAAGTATTGGCACCCTTCACATCCGGGTATTTAATGCTTATTCCATATACAGTGCTATCCATAAGTATTGGCACCCTTCACATCCGGGTATTTCGATGTTTATTCTATACACAGTGCCATAAGTATTGGCACCCTTCATGGAAAACAGTGCAAATATTACCATAATAAACCATTACGGAGTCTATGCATAAGCTCAAACACACAGGGATGTTGTGTAGTTTTGGTCAAACACATGCACAAAAAATGTTAGGTTCTTGCTTCAAAGTATTGGTGTCAAAAGTATTGCCACCCCCTGCTATTAATATATACTGTCACACCTGCCCTAAAGAGAATGGCAGCTCTGATTCTCTGCCTAAAAAACCCTAACACAGTTTGTTTTTCTGCATCCTGATATTTACACCCATCCATGAGAAACAGGACACGGTTAACAGCGACAACAAAGTTCCTAAGAATCTTAATATATAATATAGTAATAACAATTTAATAACACAGGTTTGCATTTATTCCATAATTAAGTGGATATAATGAGAAGCTATTTTGTTAAAACAATGATAAATGGTCTATAATGGTCTGTAAGAAGAGGTCAAAGATAGAGATAGAGAAGAAAACCAAGTGGTGGAAGCTGAAAAAGGAGGAATGTTGTGAGGAATTTAGACAGAAGTTGAGGCAGGCTCTGGGTGGTCAGGTAGTGCTGTCAGATGACTGGGAAACTACAGCAGAAGTGATCAGGGAGACAGGAAGAAAGGTGCTGGGTGTGTCATCTGGAAGGAGGAAAGAAGATAAGGAGACTTGGTGGTGGAATGAGGAAGTTCAGGATAGTATTCAGAGGAAGAGGTTAGCCAAGAAGAAGTGGGACATGGACAGGACTGAAGAGAATAGACAGAAATACAAGGAGTTACAGAGTGAAGAGGGAGGTGTCTAAGGCCAAGCAGAAGGCGTATGATGAGTTGTACACTAGGTTAGACACTAGAGAAGGAGAGAAGGGCTTGTACAGGTTAGCTAGGCAGAGGGATCGAGATGGGAAGGATGTGCGGCAAGTTAGAGTTATTAAGGATAGAGATGGAAAGGTGCTCACAAGTGAGGGGAGTGTACAGAGGAGATGGAAGGAGTACTTTGAAGAGCTGATGAATGAGGAAAATAAGAGGGAAAAAAGAGTAGAAGGGGTGAACTCTGTGGAACAGAAAGTAGATAAGATTAGAGAGGATGAAGTCAGGCAGGCTTTGAAGAGGATGAAAAGTGGAAAGGCAGTTGGTCCTGATGACATCCCAGTGGAGGTCTGGAAGAGGAGAGGCGGCAGTGGAATTTTTAACTAGTCTGTTTAACAGGGTTTTAGAGAGTGAGAAGATGCCTGAGGAATGGAAAAGTGTATTAGTGCCGATCTTTAAGAATAAGGGTGACGTGCAGAGTTGCAGCAACTATAGGGGGATAAAGTTGATGAGCAAAACAATGAAGCTATGGGAAAGAGTAGTGGAAGCTAGGTTAAGGAAGGTAGTGGAAATTTGTGAGCAGCAGTATGGCTTCATGCCCAGAAAGAGCACAACAGATGCAATTTTCGCTCTGAGAATGTTGATGGAGAAGTATAGGGATGGTCAGAGAGAGTTGCACTGTGTGTTTGTAGACTTGGAGAAAGCGTATGACAGGGTGCCAAGAGAAGAGCTGTGGTACTGTATGAGGAAATCAGGAGTAGCAGAGATGTATGTCAGAGTGGTGCAGGACATGTATGAGAGGAGCAGGACAGTGGTGAGGTGTGCTGTAGGTCAGACAGAGGAGTTCAGAGTGGAGGTGGGACTGCATCAGGGATCGGCTCTGAGCCCCTTCCTGTTTGCTATGGTGATGGACCAGTTATCAGAGGAGGTCAGACAGGAGTCTCCTTGGACAATGATGTTTGCAGATGACATTGTGATCTGTAGTGAGAGCAGGGAGCAGGTGGAGGAAAACCTGGAGAGGTGGAGGTTTGTGCTGGAGAGAAGAGGAATGAAAGTCAGTCGTAGTAAGACTGAGTACATGTGTGTGAATGACAGGGAGGGAAGTGGAACAGTAAGATTACAGGGTGAAGAGGTGAAGAAGGTACAGGAGTTTAAGTACTTGTGGTCAACAGACCAGAGTAATGGAGAGTGTGGGAAAGAGGTAAAGAAGCGAGTGCAGGCAGGTTGGAATGGGTGGAGAAAGGTGTCGGGAGTTCTGTGGGATAAAAAAATTTCAGCAAGAATCAAGGGGAAGGTGTACAGGACAGTGGTGAGTCCTCTTTGGGAGCGACAAGGTTGGACAGGATTAGGAACGAGTACATCAGAGGGACAGCTCATGTTGGACGTTTGGGGGACAAAGTTAGGAAGGCCAGATTAAGATGGTTTGGACATGTTCAGAGGAGGGAGAGTGAGTATATTGGTAGGGGAATGTTGGACATGGAGCTACCAGGCAGGAGGCAAAGAGGAAGGCCAAAGAGGAGGTATATGGATGGAATAAATGAGGAGATGAAGCTAGAGGGTGCTGAGTGTTGAGGATGCAGAAGGTGGAGAGAGATGATTCACTGTGGAGACCCCTGAAGGGAAAAGCCCAAAGAAGAAGAATGATAAATGGTTTGTAAGAATGGCATGTAAGAATATAAAAAAATTTGTTAAAAAAAAATAGATCACTGTGTGTGTGAGTGTTTGTGTGTGTTAAATCAGCTTCTGTGTTCAAATCGTAATGTGGCATATTTATTGCATAATTCCAGAAACATGGTTAAAAATGAACCAAAAATGTTCACAGCTTCTTGTTTTTTTATCCCCAGTTCACAAACCTGGACGCATATTTATATCACAAAATGTATAGAATTGCTTAAACAACCATTTTTACAGCACTGAACATGTGCAAAATCAGGCAAGTAGAATCTGGACATTCGGGCAGCAGAGATTGTATTTAACATTTACCTGTGGACATGAAGCCTTTGTTATGGCCACACATACATTACAGCATATTGGAATACTTTTCTTCATATATCTCAGCTGAGGAAGTTGGGGTCAGAGCTCAGGGGCAGCACCCCTGGAGCAGAGAGGGTTAATGGCTTTGCTCAGTTGCCCAGCAGTGGAGCTTGGTGGTGCTGGGGCTTGAACCCTGATCCTCTGATCAACAACCCAGAGGTACTTTTTGACCACTTGAGCCACCACTGCCCCATGACTGTATGAACAGTTCAGTCACATTAACACACCAGGTTCAGTAAACCTTTTAGCACCGACACAGCATAGAGAAAACAACTTCTTCTGACAAAAAGAGCATAAAAATTGCATACTTTGTTGCTGAAGTATACGAACACACTGCACTTATACTGGACACTTGCATCGTACGCTCACAGGAAATCACAATGACCTGCAACACTTAATCATTAATAGAGCACCGTATCAGACATTGTACCTGCAAGTACACTATATTGGCAAAAGTTTTGGGACTTTACATGCATCATATTCATAATCCGTAGAGTGTGATATGGAGTTGTCCCACCCTTTACAGCTATAACAGCTTCAATTCTTCTGGGAAGGCTTTCCAATGGAAAGGTTTAGGAGTGCGTTTATGGGAATTTTTGACCTCAGCATGCTCTGACCCCGCTGTGTGATTTTACCTGACTTTGTAGCTGAGTCGCTGTTGTTCCCAATTGCTGCAACCTATCAGGGTACCACGGCTTGAATTCATTAAGCTCCTGAGAGCGACCCGTTCTTTCACAAATGTTTGCAGAAGCCGTCTGCATGCCTAGGTGCTTGATTTTATACACCATGGAAGTGACTGGAACAGCTGAATCCAATGATTCGGAGGTGTGTCCCAAAGCGTTTGGCAATATAGTGTATGTTGAGAAGTGGAGAATGATATTTTGCATGAATTTTGTGCTGCATGATATATGAGGTTTAGGAAAAGCTCAGGGTTTAAGCATAAGATTTAGACTTCAATCCTCACATGATTCATTCATATTACATGTTTATTACCCATTTCTGCAATTCTTTTCGAAGTGCAGGACATTTGCCTCGTCCATAACCTGAACTTGAGTAAAGGAAAGCAAAGTTTTATTAATAAAAGTAGTGTGGATTCCTCTTTTCCTTTGGCACACCATGCAAAAGAATGCAATTTCTGACGGAAGTAAGAACTGCACGTGGAGACGTCCCGGCTGCCTCATCTGAGAAACAATAGAATTGTCCGCTGTTGCAGGATCTGACAAATTTGACACGTGACTTGGTTAACGACTCCAGAGGCGGTGCTCCCGTCTCTGACCACGCCCACACAGGCTAGCCAGTCCACAAGCTCACGGCCCAGGAAGCAACCAGCAGCACACGCACACCTGTCAATCAAAGCAAGGATTCACCAACAGATCCCGAGAGAGATTCGGCTGATCCGCTGAGAGAGGGAGAAAAAGAGGAAAGAAGAGAAAAAGAAGGAAGGAGTGAAGTGTTAGAAAGTACATGCACGGGACAAGAGAAAAACAGAGTAAAAGAGAAATGCATTATCATTCGTAAAACGATAAAAAAGAGCATACTTAATACACCGACCAGGCATAACATTATGACCGCCTGCCTTATATTGTGATGGTCCCCCTTTTTCTGCCAAAACAGCCCTGACCCGTCATGCCTTCGCTCCCCACGTGTATCAATGAGCCTTGACCGCCCTTGACCCTGTCACCGGTTCACCACTGTTCCTTCCTTGGAGCACTTTTGATAGATACTGACCACTGCAGACCGGGAACACCCCACAAGAGCTGCAGTTTTGGAGATGCTCTGATCCAGTGGTCTATCCTCCATCACAATTTGGCCCTTCATCAAACTCACTCAAATCCTTACGCTTGTCCATTTTTCCTGCTTCTAACACATCAACTTTGAGGACAAATTGTTGACTTTCTGCCTAATATATCCCACACACAGGTGCCATGATGAGGAGATCATCAGTCTTATTCACTTCACCTCTAAGTGGTCATAATGTTATGCCTGATCTGTGCAAATTCTGCATGCCAGAAAGACAACCCGGAAATTAAAGAGGTCTATGAAAAGAGACTATTCAGATTTCTCACTTTGTTTTGAATTTCTCCTCACATGTGAACAAACCTTCTCTTGTGCACGATGTCCTGCACACACTGATTCTTGTGGTAGCGGACGAACTGCGTGCAAGTCAGCCGTATCTCTTCAGGAACGGTGGATGGAGCTTGGCTAGTCTCCTGTTCTCCACCCAACAGTGCTGCCAGCCTACACACACACACACACACAAAATCATAACATCATTCAAAAGCCACAGAAAACTTAACACATTATTCCTTATGACATCGCTGCTTAAATGATGTTGTTGTCATGGCAACCTTTTTTCACCACCCACCTCTTTTTAAAGGGCGAAATGATGAGATGCTCATCCAGCCCGAATATCCCGAAAGATATTAAACCCTGCACGAGAGGTTTATTCATCAGTAATTACTAATACTCTATGTGGAATGTCACTGTGTGTTTGTGTGTGTGTGTGTGTGTGTGTCCATACCTGTCCATAATTGGCCACAGCACAGAAGAACTGCAGCTCGAGGTAAAGACGTCCAGGATCGCTGTTTAATAGCCACCAGAGGCAGCTGGACAAGTTCTACACTCAAGAAGAAAGCGAAAAATTCGTATCTTTGGCGAATTGTGTTGGTATAAGTGGAATAAAACACGACAAGCCTCCTGCTGTTACTGGAACACAATCAACTTCATACTGGTATCAGTAACTCCATCATCACACCAGCTATCATTGATGATTTTCCCATAACTGAATGCCCCCATGAGTGTGTGTGTGTGTGTGTGAGCCTTAACTCACTGCGAGCAAGCTGACAGTGAGCAGCAGACAGAGCAACACGTGACGTGCCACTTGTCTCTCCTCCTGCACACGTGCGCACGTGGATGCTTCAGTCAGTACTACACCTGAAAGAGAGGCTACAGTTACTACACACACACACACACACACACACTTACACACACATAGTCACACATTAACACATAGATCATATTAAACTTTCACTCTGCATGTATAAATCTTACCTGTTGGTGGTGCTGGTGTGTCATTCAGACAGTCTGCTGTTGTATCAGGCATGCAGTCATTCTGACCTGAACACACACACACACACACAGAATGTCTGAGTGAGGTGTCCTCAGTCAAGTACTCTGAATCAACTCTTTTGGAACTGAATCAAAGTGCAGGGGAAATGAGTCAAACAACTAAAGGAGAATTTGTTTTTTGTAATACTGACAAAATG